>NC_047114.1:69074139-69374139 GCF_902500255.1 Thalassophryne amazonica
CAATAAATCAAGTATAAAATATTCATAAAATCTATTACCAATGACAAGCATTCTTTTTGGAAGCTTTATTTTGTTTATTTCCATCGTGGTCCTCAAGAAGAAAAGCAAAGATAAAATTATTATTATTAATTATGTCCATCACTTCAGCTTTATTTAGAAGTATTGCAATTCATTAAAAAAAATCATTTAATATATCAAACATCATACATGGTCCAAAGATGCATCATAAGGGTAAGGTCTAAGCTTTCCCATCCCCTGAGAAAGCATATTGATGACAGTGGTAAGGAAAACCTCCCTCAGGCATTTTTTTTTTAAGTTATAGGAAGAACCCTCAAGCAGACCAGAGTCAGTGGGGTGACCATCTATCTGCTCCTTCCATACTCCCAAAAACTGACAACTAAAACAAAGCACAAGAAAGAATGGCCAAACATGCAAAAACAGACAAGATGCAGCTAAAAAGCAACCAATTACTTACAAAGTCCAGTAAATTAACCAGTTGTGCAAAAAAATCAAGCAGTAAAGATCATGGGCCCCTGAAGTGGAACACAACTGGGCTCATCAGTCAGTTGACAGATCTCTTTCTTAGAACATTGCCCAAAGTTCTACATGTTCCCCCATATATATTTATGCATGTATAAAAATAAAGTTGGTAAAAAAATAAATAAATAAACAAAAAGTAACATACTAAAAAAATGCTATGCACACAATTTATTATTGCTTTATGGCACTTGGTTTCTGACTGACAACTGGAAAACAAACAGGCAGAAAATTGGAACCTCCATTCAATTTTGGTGGTGTAGGTAAATCCATAACAAAAAACTCAGTGTGATTGTGGGACGTTTGATTGAGATATAATGCAAAATGTACACCAAATGGGCTTTTCAATATTAAATTCAAATATCCACAAAATCCACAATCCAGTTCAGGTCCGGGTCAAACTTTGTCAGGTGATAGTGATAGTTCACTCTCATATTCGAACATGAGGTTCAAATATGAGAGTGATTGGGGCATGTTTGATTAAGATATAATGTAAAATATACATTAAATGGGGTTTTCAATGTTAAATTTACATGACCACAAAATCTGTAATCTGGATCAGATCCGGGTCAAACTTTGTCAATCAATAAAGGTCCCTTCACACATAGTGCGAATTTGGTCATGTAACGCCGCTTGCATGGCACTTAGAAAATGTGTGGCCATTCGCACCATCATCACAAAAACAGTCTGCAGACAATCACTGTCGACGTGGATGTGAAATTTGTCTAAGTTCCCCATTAATGTGGCTTTGCAAACAGAGACAGAGACATGTTGGTGTGTGTGCTGAACTGACAGGAGGCATGGCCGCCAACAGGAGCAGCTGTAGATCTGGACATCACGGCTTTGGACGTCCAGAACGTCACGGCTGGGGACGGCTGTCCTGCAGCACGGCATCCACAAGACACGCGTGTCGGGCAGGACACATGCGCGGGGCCGGCTGCACACGCTGACAGCATATGTGGACATTAAGAGCTTCTCATTCATGTCATTTCATAATTGTATGTCTGTGACCATAGGTCATCTACAGAGGAACAGACGGATCATATTTGTATTGTCCGCTTGATAAGAGGGATTCAATACAATGTGGTGTCTTTATATGGTGTGTGTTTTTTATTTAAATACATCCATGTCCTTCCTGATATCAGGCAGTTCCCCTCATCTTTCAAGGGAGAGTGATGGTAGCCCAGTGGTAAAGTTCCTGACTGGCAATCAGAGCTTTTGGAAAGTGCAGGATCGAGTCCCGTGGGTGGCATGTAATTTTTACAGCAGCTGCGCGATGTGTAACCACAT
The DNA here is from genome assembly GCF_902500255.1 of Thalassophryne amazonica. Classification (NCBI taxonomy): domain Eukaryota; kingdom Metazoa; phylum Chordata; class Actinopteri; order Batrachoidiformes; family Batrachoididae; genus Thalassophryne; species Thalassophryne amazonica. The sequence continues at coordinate 69,075,967 of NC_047114.1, forward strand.
CATGCTTGCTCGTCAGTGCAATGTTTGTGTGGTTCGCTCATATGAGCTATTATGATGTGAGTCGCCTGAGTTGTACATATTCGCACTATGTGTGAAGGTGCCCTAAAGGATACCATCCTACATAACGCTCTCAAATATGAAAGAAATTTGACCTTTTTTGACAGTCATGAATTTTTGAATATTCATTCAATGTTAAAGGATGGGGATTTTTCCAATTTTCCAGGCTTTTTCCTGACTTTGACCTTTGAAAATTGAATCAGTTCTTGCCTATCAGGATATGAATCTTCAGTAAAATTTTCATGATATATGAAAAATTGTGGATTAGAGGCTGTTCACAGACAAACATCCAAACAAACATCCAAACAGGAGTGTAAACATAACCTCCATCCAACTTCTTTGCAGAGGTATAATAAAGCTTCATGAGACTATGAACTAAATGAAACAATTTCAACAGAAAAAAGATACTTCCAAATGTTTTTCAGGATTATGACATGTTCAAAACAATAAAGCATGTAATTGTTTCAGAAAATGATTCACTGTTTTGATATGCTTGAAACACTAAATGAAGCAATTACTTCAAGTCAGTGCTCAATCCTAAATTAATAAACTGCTTGCTATATGTGACTGGAATGCATGAAACATCAAATAAAACAACCAATTATGAAACTGACTCCATTACAAAACCTTTGGAACACTAAATTATATACTGGAAAAAAAAAATCCTGTTTTGAGACACTTGAAAAACTTGAACTGTTCCAAGTTTGGTGAACATGCAGTGAGCAGTGACACTCCAAACCTGTCTCTGGAGTTCTGGAAATATTTTGAGTGCCTGTGGGTTACTATTGGCAACAGATTTTTGTAAATGTCTGTAATACACCCCCATTCATAAAAGTTGCAGGATGACAGCTTGTGTCTGATTTTACACATATTAAGATAAACTGATGATTTTCCAATAAAGATTATCAAGCTAATTGCATATAGCAGTGACATTTTCAGTTCCTGCTCCCAAATACTGAAAAAAAAGAAACTTGTGCACTTGTATTAGTTTATGAGTAAGTTGTTTCAGCTTCTATCCAACTTTTTTACTTTTTTTTTGTGCAAGTTTTAACACCAGATGCCCTTTCTGATGCATCTCCTCATTACATGGAAAACGGAACCTTCTGCTCTGGAAACAAGCACACTAATGGCTTGGCCATTACCCTGCTTACCTTATATTATATTACTTGAGGGTTGGGAAGATGCATATTAAATAATATACAATAGTTATTTATATGAAGAACTATGCCATTGCTTCCAAATTAATTACCAAAGCTTTGTCTTCACATCTCACAGCGTCTTACTGCATTAGAATTAGGAATTTTGGAATCAAAATATAATTAACAACTTCTTAACTTTGTGGAAAAAAGTACTTAATCATGTGATGACATTTTAATTTAATACAATTAATTGCTTTAAATATGCAAATAATAATAAACAAACAGAAACAAAAAGCTATACATAATGTAAAAAAAACTTCAGTTAAAAAAATATCTTGAAGTTTGATGAAGAGATTGTGCACATATCAGCAGGTTTAATTGCTGTTATTTTGAGGAAAAACTGATTGTAGAAATATAATGATTCTTTTCAGTTAAAACATAATAAAGTGAGTGTTTTTGTTTTGTTATATACTTTGTGAATGCAAATGCAATGTGTTAAAATTTAAGGCCTGTTTAGAACGTCATGATCAACTTTACACACTAGAGGGCGACATAACATTGGGTGTTTTGATGAAGGTGCACTATAATTTGAGCACGTGGGCCTCTGAAGTCCTTCCACAATTTCGATTCACATTAGATTAAAAACAAATATTTCTTTGTTCGCAGACAGAATGCTGCTGTTGCGTTCATGTCATGCACGAGAAACAATCATTTATTCAACACACATCTGAAGCAAATTATTGCATGAATCCTGTTTTTTTTTTTTAAGACATTTTTATTTTTGTGTGCCTGTGTAACCTTGCAGCACAAGGACAGCATATCAGATGTCATCATCTACCTTGGGAGCAAGGCCTGTTAAAATGTATAATATATATATATAAACAGGAAGTTAAATGTCAGCAAAACACCTCAACAACAGCATTCATGCAAATAAGAAAAGGTCAGAAAGGAGGGAAGAGAGAATAGGTGGAGGGAGGAAATTGGCAACAGCTACGACAGTGCTGCAGTGGCGGCTCCAGAGATTTTATTTTCTGCAGGTGCTATGGGGAGCTTGGCATTTTAATGAGGGTGCTATGGGCTCATTTGTCACGATGGCTCTCCTCTGCCACATGCGTACACATCGCCACATTCTGATCTGCGACAGTCACTGACGGCATACAGAATGACCAAAATCGCACACAAACCTAGGCTACTGTTCAATACAAATATCCACAGACCTACACATGTAGTCTATAGGCTCAGGGAAAAAATGCCAATACTAGGCAGAGAGAAAAAATCTTTCACCTACCACTGATGTCTTCATAACAGTACAATACGCCTGTTGTTGTGGTTAAGAGCAAAAAGCATCAATGATTTGGTTGCTGTCCAAGGCTGTGTTCTCTGAGGGTTAATTGCCAAGAGTGGCACTGGGTCACTGGTTGGTCTGTGCCTTCTGCTGTTCCTCAGGTAGTTCTTTAGGTGACACAGACTTCACTTCTTTCCAATTCCACTCATGGATATTTGGGCAGCAAAAACCTAACCATTTCAGCAACTTGAAAATACACTCACTACAGTACGATGTCATCATTGATGCTGAAAAACCCTTTCATGTCTTTACCTCCTCTAGGCTTGACTACTGTAGCTCCCTGCTCTTTGGGATCTCTGGAAAAAAAAACCTACAAAGGCTCCCATACATTCAAAACAGTGCAGCTAGAACTCTGATGAGCGTACATAAACAGGAACACATTACACCTATACTCCATAAACTTCACTGGCTACCCATCACCTATAGAATCCATTTTAAGATTGCTCTCATCACCCACCAATGCATCAATGGCAATGCCCCAACATACCTCAAAGACCTCCTCACTCCCCACACATCCTCCCGTTCCCCCTGTTCATACAACACTAATCTTCTCTGTCTCCCTCACACTAAGCTTTACACCATGGGACACATGGCCTTCTGTTCAGCTGCCCCTCTCATATTTGGAACTCCCATCATCAGAGGTCTCCACAAATTGTAGAAGCTTTTAAAAAAGCCTCGAGACATACCTGTTTAGACAGGCCTCAATAATTTGAATTTTATTATTTTATTTTGGTTTTATCTTAAGATTTTCTGTTTTTATTCTCTTATTTATCCTTGTTTTTTTCCTGTAGCACTTTGAGATTTTTATTAATGAAAGGTGCATTATAAATAAAATGTATAACTTGTAAACTTATTATGATCATGTTGATGTCACTGAACATCTTAGACTCATTTTGTAGAAACCAATCAGTTCTGTTGATGAATGTTTATTTTCTTTTATTAGTGAAATATTTATCTAATCACATAAATATGAAAATGCCAGAAGTGTCTTACTGTGGAAAACTGAAAGGATGATGTCATCGCCCTGCCTCTGTAACACATTGTTAATAGTGTAATTTAGCATATTATTGTTTTTTTTTTTCTTCTTGTTGATGGTGGAACAAAGTGCTGGCGTCTTCCAGCTCAGTCAGAGAAAGTCACCCAGAGCAGAGTAGAAAGACGCTGAGGGGCTTCTTTAAAAACTCTTAAACACCCCCCCCCCCCCCCCCCAACAAGTAACTTCCATCATAACGAATTAACACATTTCCAGATGTCATCTTCCAAAACAAGGGTATCATGTGGAGAACAGTTTTCATCTGTGATGATGAATTCTGGCAACAGGTCAGATTAAAAGACTTTATTTAATCCGTGAGCCGGCTTCTTAAGTTTTAGCTTTCGTTGCTAAATTGATTATCTCCAGGTCTTCTTCTCCATTTTTTGTAGAAGTGTTACAGCGCTACATAGAGGCCTGGCATGTATAATACAGCATTTTCAAGCAGTTTCACTGGATCTGAGAACGGAGATATTTATTGAATGGAACACTTGAATGAAATGATCACTTAACACTTGGATGAAATTAAATTAAAATAATAAATGTGGGGTTGCTATGACTAATCCAGGGGGAGCTCCAGCACCCCCTAGTGCCTCCCTGGCGCCGCCTATGCAATGTTGTGTGTTCGATCCCCACTGCAGACACTGAACCACTGCTCTGTGTGCAGCCAGTCAGAGAAGAGCTAACTGCAAAGATCACAGAAGCAAAGTAAAATAGCACAACTAATTTAGTTGTAACATTTTTTTTGTTTCAAGCTTTCCGACTTGAAAAGAACCTCAAATAGCAAAAACCTGTTTTTTGTTGTTGTTGTTTGTCATTTAACAGGTTTGCTTCAGCTCACATGCAGACTGCCAACAAATGAATGCAGACTATTCACGCAGAGAATTCTCCTGCACATGTGTGCATAATTATGAGGTGAGTATGGGCTGCTCAGGACAAGTTAGGATGGGATGGAAAATGCAAATTTAGTTTGACTTCTATTTCACTGCAGACATTATGAACCTAAGATTTGTTAATAGGCATCTGCATTTCATACCTGCAACACACTGGAAAAAATAAAGCTGGGACAGGGCCATTTAGGACTATTAATGAGGCAATAAATAAATGAATAACGGTGTTATTTCAAATAGGTGACATCAACAAGTGATTGCAATCATGATTTGGTATTTAAAAAAAAAAAAAAACAGTATCCACAAAATGCTGAGTCTTTGAAGAGCAAAGTTAGGCAGAAAATCTCCAGTTTGTCAACATATACATGTGAAAAAATTATTAAAATGTTTTTAAAATGTGTTCAGCAAAGAGAGGCTGGAAGGAATTTGCATATTTCTCCCTCTATGATGAATAATATCAGTAAACGATTCAAGGAATACATAGGAATTTCAATATGTAAAAGGCACGGGCGCAAGTCGAAGATGAACTGATTCTTATATATGAATTGTAAACATGGGCCAACCACTAAGGAAAACTTTACCTCGAAAAAGTCCATCAACTCTGTTTTTGAATCATGTTGAAGATTAACTAGGAATGACTACAGATCCAACTCTGCCCTCAAAAAAAAGCCAAATCCACCAGCACTGAAATGATCATCAAGGATAGCCCATCTTTAAGAAGTAATCATTAACAGAATGGATGACAATCAACTTCAGATACAGGTCTTTTCCAGTTAGTTTGAGGAATGAAAATGATCAAGAGGAGCGCAGAAGAAGTGCTATAAGGACCTCATCACGTCAGCAGTAGAGACTTCCAGAGGTTAACAAATGGGAAGCAGTTACTTGAGAGAGGAGAACCCAGAAATCCTTCAATCATTAAGGAGTGGATCACAATCCAGGAGGAAGCAAGTGGCAGAAAAAACAGCAAGAAGAAAAATATGAGCCCTTCTGCTGAAATGTGATCTCCATACTCTGGAATATTTTAATGCTTAGCCATGATGCATTTCCTCATTAGCCACAATTAGATTCCTTGGGCCACACGATGTATCCATGAGCTCATCCGTATACCAACAGCAAGCCAAATCTGGGAGCATGTGCTGGTGCTGCGCTTTGCCGCATCCACAACTCCACAGAACCGCCTTGGGTCTTGGATGAAAACCACCCAGGCAGACAACCAGTCAATCCTCACATCTCTAAAATAACCATTTGTCTGCTGCTTCCAGGTGTCCCCTTGGCCTTCACCAGCTCCTGAGGCACCTGTGTGCTGGATCATGCTCAGAGAAATGGGCCACCTAGCCAAAATGTTGTTGACGCTCCTTCACAATGCAAGAGATACAGCTTGTCCTAGTCTCTCTTAGTAACTGATCATTTGATACAAAGTTATTCCAGCGGTATACCCAAGGATCCTTTGAAGACACCTAGTACCAAAGGCATCCAGTTATTGCCTTAGGTTACTGGTAAGCGTCCAAGTGTCACAACCATACAGCAAGACTAGCCCAAATAATATTTTACCTAGCCATTTATTTTTTCTTACACACACACACACACACACACACACACACACACACACACACACACACACACACACAATACCATGCTTTTAATCATGCATAAAGCCAAATTTGGTATAAATACTTCTATGAAGTCTCTCTTCAAAAAAGCCATTAGCCACATGAAATTTTAAAATAGCGTCCGTTATTCAATATGGCCACCAAAAATATAGCTATTTACACAAAACGCATTGCAAGCAAATATAGGTGCCTGTGGTAATAAATCATCAAATGTGATGCTACTAAACACAAATGTAATATTTTAAGATATAATCTGAGTCATCTTGATTTTTAAAAGTAACATTTTTTGTTCTGTGAACCTATTGTTGTCAATAGTAATGTTAGAAAAGATTATCTGATAGTGAACCCCGTGCTGTGTTACACAGCAGTGATTGCCACCAGTATGCCCTTGTTGTGCTTGACACTCACTCTTAATCTTGAAGTCAGTTTCACCTGTTCAACAGTCCATTCTGGAAGTTTCCTGTCTTCATGAACTGATGAGCAAAGCAAACTCCATCAAAGAGAATCTCTCTGTGTACTGCCCTTACCTAGTAGTCCACAAGCCAGTGAGGTTTACTGGGGTGTGGCCAATGCTGTGCACGAGCAACTACTTGGATCCACAGGTAAGAGTTAGGTAAACATTGAGGACTAGTGTTCATCCAAAGGACATGGCTGACTTTAAAAACAAAATATTACCTCTACTATTAAACCCATACATCCCAAACACGACTGCACGTTCTGCAGCATGCACATGCAACAGCAACCATGCATACTTATTAAAAAATACATACAATCTGTCTAAAAAGCATGAAAATATTGCTTGAAGTTAATTTCAAATAAATACTGTACTGTGGACTGGGGTTAACAGGTACAACATTGAAATAAACCAAGACTGTGTAAACACAAAGTTGACCAAGACGTATAGTGCATCCAGAAAGTATTCACAGTGCTTCAATTTTTCCACATTTTGTTATTTTATAGCCTTATTCCAAATTGGAAGAAATCCCCCCCTCAAAATTCTACACACTATACCCCATACTGACAATGTAAAAAATATTTTTTTAATTGCAACAAAACAAACAAAAATCTCAGAAATCACATATACATAAGTACTCACAGCCTTTGCCATGAAGCTCAAAATTGAACTCAGGTGCATCCTGTTTCCACTGATCATCCTTGAGATGTTTCCACAGTTTAATTGGAGTCCACCTGGGGTAGATTCAGCAGATTCAACATGATCTGGAAAGGCACACACCTGTCAACATACAAAGTCCCACAGTTGACAGTGGATGTCAGAGCACAAACCAAGCATGAATTAAAAGGAATTGTCTGTAGACCTACGAGACAGGATTGTCTCAAGGCACAAATCTGGGAAAGGGCACAGAAACATTTCTGCTGCTGTGAAGGTCCCATTGAGCACAATAGCCTCGATCATCCGTAAATGGAAGAAGTTCAGATCAACCAGGACTCTTCATAGAGCTGGCCATCTTAACTGAGCAATCAGGGGAGAAGGCCCTTAGTCAGAGAGGTGACCAAGAACCCAATGGTCACTCTCTCCGGCATTCCTCTGTGGAGAGAGGAGAACCTTCCAGAAGGACAACCATCTCTGCAGCAATCCATCCAGGCCTGTATGGTAGAGTGGCCAGACGGAAGCCACTCCTTAGCAAAGGTCACATGGCAGCCCACCTGGAGTTTGCCAAAAGGCACCTGAAGGACTTTCAGACTATGAGGAACAAAATTCTCTGGTCTGATGAGATATTTTCTTTGCACAATTTTTTTGCATATTTTTTATTGTGAATTAATTCATGTTTAGTGTTTATTAATACATGCTTGTACAGGGAGAGTACAGTTCAAACTAGAGTTAAATTCCTTGTGTTCTTTGAAGATACTTGGCAAATAATGGCTATTGTGATTCTGACTGAACACCTTGGTGTGAATGCCAGATGCTGTGTTTGGAGGAAACCAGGCACCATCCCAACAGTGAAGTACGAGGTTTATTAGAAAACTAACCGGCAGTTTTATAAAGAAAGTGGGCAGGCTTTGAGTGAGCACTGGTTCAGCTCTCTCGGCTGAAATCCTTTGTCTGAGACGCTGCAGGGAGACGGCGTGCGTTGCTTTATCAAAATTTTTTCAGGGCCTGTGAGGGATATCCGAGTGGACACTATTCGAGAAATTCTGCTGGTTTTCGGTGAAAAGTTTAACGGCTGATGAGAGGTTGTGGAGTTTCTTTCGCTTTAAGGACAGCTCACAAAGCGGATCGGCGCGGCGCGGTCGGAGGTGGCGTCCGTCTGGCTGTTTCAAGCTGAAAACTTCCTAATTTAAGGCTCTGTTCACCCAGGTCGTTGTCAGAGAACAGAGAAGTTTCAGAAAAAGTCGGCATGAGGAGTTTATGCGGACATTCCACTGTTAAAGGAGATTTTGTAATGAAAGAACGTGCGGGCAAATTTGCCGAGTCGGTTCCGTGACGACACCGCAAATCCGTCTGCGCCGCGACAGGAAAAACACCTCCGTGTTGAAAACCATTTGTAAAATTCAGGCGGCTTTTGATGGCTTTCAACAAGTGAGTATCTGAGAAATTGTTTAACAGCTGGGCATGTTCCAACTTGTCCGTTAAGGTTTCCAACGGATGTGTTTTTCCTGTCGCGACCCCCCGCGGTCGGGTCCGGCCCGACATGCAAATCTGCCCGCACGTTCTTTCATTACAAAATGTCCTTTAACAGTGGAATGTCCGAATAAACTCCTCATGCCGACTTCTTCTGAAATTTCTCTGTTCTCTGACGACGACCTGAGTGAACAGAGCCTGAAATGTGGAAGTTTTCAACTTGAAACAGCGAGACGACGACGCCACCTCGGAGCGCAGCTCGCCGTCAGGCGCTGTGGACCATCCTTAAAGCGACACTTACAGACCAAAATCTCTCATCAGCCATTAAAATTTTTACCGAAAACCAGCTGAATTTATCGAATGGTGTCCACTCAGTTGTGCCTTACAGTTTTGAAAAAATTTTGATCAAACAAAGCAGCAGTCTCTGAGCCATTCCTAAACAATGAAAAAGAAAAAAAAAGAAAAATCGACGAGAGGGTGGGCGACTCCTCACTCAAAGACTGCCCACAGGCGAATGACGTAACCGACAGGCGTGAAAAAACTCTCGCATGCCCACGAGGGTTCAAGCATGTCTGATGTAATCACACGTGATTCAAATCCATATGGTTTTTGAAAAAAATAATAAAGGTCGGATACTTTTCTAATAGACCTCGTATGGTGGTGGCAGCATCATGTGGTGAGGATGTTTTTCAGTGGCAGTAACTGGGAGACTAGTCAGGATTGAGGGAATGATGAATGCAGCAATGTACAGAGACATCCTGGATGAAAACCTGCTCCAGAGCACTGTTGACCTCAGACTGAGGCAACGCTTTCCACATGCACTGTACCATTGTACCATGCTTGGTGCTTGCATCACAAAATAAAAGATTCTTATGACATTCATTTATCTGCTGCACTAAAACATAGCAGCATGGCAGCTTAGTGGTTAGTGCTGTTTCCTCACAGCAAGAAGGTCATGGGATCAATTCCCACCTGTGGCCTTTCTGTGTGGAGTTTGCATGTTCTCCCCATGTTTGCATTGTCTCCCTCTGGGTGCTCCAGTTTCCTCCCACAGCCAAAAGACATGCATGCTTTAAATTGTCTGTAGGTGTGTGTGGGGGTATGAATGTGTTTGTTTGTCTATATGTGGGCTTGCGACAGACTGGCTTCATGTGCACGGTGTACCCCGCCTCATGCCCTATGACTGATGACATAGGCTCCAGCCCCCCCCCCCATGACACTTTAGGTTAAACTGTTGAAGATGATGAGTGAGTGGGTGCTGCATTAGTAGAGGTAAAAATCACAATTAAAAGCAGCTTTTTAATACTGCTTCATCACAGGAGTCATAAAAAATAGCTGCACCATTTTTTTTTAATTACCAGCAAACTGACAAATTAAAAATAATAAAAAAAAAAAATGCAGCTTTTGGCACATTTTTTAATGAGGATTCATTGTGTGCACAGGAGCGACAGAGTGAATGCGAAATGCACAGATAGGGAGAAAGGAGTTTGAGTATTGATGTGAATGAATATCAAGACTGGAAATAATGTGCAAAATAAGAAGGCAAAGCTTGAGATTGATGATTGCTGTGGTTTTCTTGATGGTGAAAGAATTGATTAACATAAGAGAACCACAAAAAAAGAGTAATGAGGGATGTGTAGGTGTGTGCAGCATACAGGACCACACTGGAGTGAGGATGTGATGCAGGAAAAATGTGTCTGCCCTGACTTTGATGACAACTCACTGCTCTTTAGATGCTGCTCGTGTGGCTGAAGACAGGCTCTGTTTTCAGAATCTGCCAGAATGTACGCGTTTACACATGGAGAATTACTTTCACTCACTCATCTTCAACTGCTTATCTGGGATCAGGTCATGGGGGCAACAGCAGCGGTGGACCCCAGTCACCCTCCTGAGGAACCCCATTTTGGCTGCAATCTAGTTCTTTTGGTCATGACTCAACCCTCATGACCATAGGTGAAAGTACGAATGAAGACTGTCCAGTACGGTGAGAGTTTCACCATTTGGTTCAGCTCCTTTTTAATCACAACAGCATATTTTAATTTAATAGTGAAAAGCCCATTTGGTGTACATTTTGCATTATATCTCAATCAAAAGTGCCTCAGTCACTCATTTTTCTGCTACAGATTTACCTCCACCACCAAAATTGGATGGAGGTTCCAATTTTATTTTTAATTTATTTGTTTGTCTACATGTGGCCCTGCGACAGACCGGCATCCTGTCCAGGGTGTACCCCACCTTGCACTCTATGACTGCTGGGATAGGCTCCGGCCCCCCGTGACCCTTAATTGGACTAAGCGGTTGAAGATGAGTGAGTGAGAGAGTGTTTGTCTATCTTCCAGCTATCAGTCAGAAACCAAGTGCCAAAAAGCAATGACAAATTGTCCATAGCAGAAAAAAACAATGTTCTGTGAAAATTATCTGAAAAAGAATTCAGAAACCAAGAAAGTAAAAAAAAAAAAAAAAAAAAGAAGAAGAAAGAAACTTGACAACGCCAGAAAAAAAAATTTCAATTCAAGTGTATGACGTAAATACATACTCGTACTCCTGACATTTCATCACATCTAATTTAGCTTATGAAAATCCACTTTGTGGAATTGGAAACTAGTGTTCGTGGAGGTTTGTGCTGTACGAGCAGGGTGCTGTAGTCGCTGTTGTTGTCCCTGAGTGTACCTACCCGAGGAACATCTTTTCCATCGCATGTGTCCGACGCCTCCACAGTTTAACATGTTATATGCAAAAAAATGTGTGCACCTCACTCATTTTTCAGACCATACATACACAAGTTTTAGATCAAATCAAGCCTGATAAAGTGATAACCTGAAGTGGAAACAAAAAATAAGAAAACACATAATTTATCATAAAACAAAACAGCCAATGTCACAGAACTTTCATTAAATGATTTGCCTGTTTCTGCATTATAAATAACTGAGTATACTAATTGTATCTGTCCTCTTATTCGTTGTTTGTGCAGCTATGCAGCTCTGTGCATACCTGATGCCATCAGACCTCAGAAGTTAAGCAGAGGTAAGTCCTGATTAGCACTGGGCTAACAGCAGGGAGATGCCTCACATTACTCCCCCAGTTTTACAGCTGGGTGGACTGAGACACTGCAGATAAAGGTGTCTTGTCCAAGGACACACACAGGTAGCATGATCGGGATTCAGACCCAGGTCCCCATATTGGCAGAACAGCTCCTTATGCTACGATCACAATGACGGAGACACACAGATGGCTTTGTCGCTTGATGAGCATTCCTAAAGTGTGCACACTACATCTCCGTAAGATGTCTTGTAAATTACTTCAGAAGTGTTATCCGATTACAAAAACAGCATTTTTTAGTTAAGTTTATTGAGAAACATATTAGCTTTATACACAAGCACAGTTGTTTGCAGCTGGTCTGCTCTGTGTCAGTCTGATCCCGTCAGATCTCAGAAGATAAGCAGTGCAGGATCTGGTTAATACTTGGATGGGAGACCTCTTTGGAACAGCAGCAGCTTTGTGTGTTTCTCCAGGTAACACTGGAGTTGCATCAGGAAGGGCATCTGGCATAAAACTTGTGCCAAATACCAGTGCGGATCTGGCTACATCCGCTGTGGCGACTGCCAAACAAAACAGCAGCAGCCGAATGGACAACAACAACAACACAAGAACAGTTGTTTCTGAGTGTGTTCACCATCTTGGATCAATTTGTTTGAGCAAACAACCAGCTATTCACTTAGATTGGCAGTCACTCAGTATTTACATAAAATAGACTTCAGGTCTATTTTGGCCCCACCTATCTGGTGGCAGAGCAACCACTGTCTCTTACTGCTACAACGCGCCCACTCTAATAGAAAATGAATGGCTTTGCCTCTGTCGTTCATAGCTAATGTGACTACAGCTTTATCCACTAAGCCACCTGCTCTACATGCCAAGTAGGTCTTGAGTTGCATCAAGAAGGGCATCTTGTGCCAGATACCAATGTGGCTCTACTCAATTCACTGTGGCAGCCAGGGACAACCAAATCCCACCAATTGAAGCATATTTGTTTTTCTCCACCTCGCTTTTTTTTTTTTTTTGGGGGGGGGGGGGGGGGGATTATTACCCCATTATTCTCTACTGATGACAGAATGGATCCATCTTTTGAGTGACAGATACAAACAGATTTTATATGCAAATAAGTATATAATGCTGTGTGTTCCGGTTAGTGCTACACTGAGACAAAAAGAACCTCAGATGCAGGACAGCCAGGACACAAAGGGTTAAGGTCAAAAATGCAAGGTGCTTTAATAGTAAAAGGTGACAGTGAATTAACAATAGTGACAGGGGAATCCAACATGACAATCAAACAAGAAAAGACTAAGACAAATCCAACATGACAATCAAACAAGAAAAGACTAAGTGAGAAGACCGAATGAGGACATATCCAAAAACCAACTGACAAACACAAAGCAGGGTGCAAACACTTATTGACAGGAGCACGATGAGAAACTGATAGAACGTGAGACGGACACAAGCAACTAATGTAACTGACCAGCAAATGACAAACGTACAAGTGCAGTTTAAATACAACTCAAATAATTAACGACAGGTTTAAGTGAGAACAGAAACATCGGGACACAAGGACATAAAGGACCACACGGGAATACAAGAAAACACAAGGTGAGTGGAAACAAAACCTGATTACATGATAAGAACCAAAACATAAAGTGCACAAAATCGTAACATCAAACATGGAACAACAAGATAATAGATAATTAACTCAAACCAAGATACACACAAGACCTGCAAACGCAGGAGGGAACCACGCACTCATATTCACATGTACCAAATACGGGCCAGGGGGCGCGCCCCCACACACACAAACACAGACCAAGCACAGGGCATGTGCACACACACACACATACATAACAATCAACCATGAACACGGGCAGGGATCGCATGTACATACGTGCCAGGCTCCACAAATACCCACACAGAACACGGGAGACAGACAAACCCTCACAGATCCACCCGTGCATCAGGGAGGCAGACACAAGATCACACAGTTTTCTAGACAAATATATTTCATATTTAGAAAGCTGAGATTGTTCTTAACATTTTGATATGTAACACTGGGAACTCTATGCAACAACCTTAAATCAAGAAAATTCTGTTCAACCCCTTAGAGGGTTACTTAAAAGCAACAAACTTTTGTAAAGTGGCTTTAAGAGTGCAGCTACTGCCTATTGTGCATTTTCTCCCATGATTTTAGTGTGGTTTTTTTTTTCTTTCAGCTCGAAGTCAAACAGGGCAGGCTGACCATACCTGAAAAGGTTCTTCTATTTCAAGAAGAGCACACTGTCCCTATTCTAAAAGTGAACACAATGTCAACACATAACAGTGGTTCTACATTCTCAGCTGAAAAAGCCTCAGTGGACATGCTGATTATATTGAAACCACAGCACTGCGGTGCTGCACATCCATCCCACCGACAGAAAGTGGAGAGCAAGCACTTTTTCTGTGCAGCTGACAGCATCAGAACACATCCGTTCGATCCCGCGCGCAATTCTGCGCAACCAAGTATTACTGCAATCTAAAAGTGTGTTTACATGTTTTTATTTATTATTCAACTATCCCATCGTTTGGAACCGAACTCCCACGCAGTATGTCACCCCACATTTCGTGCCCCCATCACAAACCAATAGATTAATGTACTTTTCATAATGTCTTCACGAAATGCTTTGAGACTCAACGGATCAGTCACACCCTTCACTCACACATCACAGAGGGAGAAAATTTTTTACTTATTTGGTGGTGGCTAAGTGGTTAAAGCACTTGGTTTCAGTGCAGAAGGTTCCCGGTTCGAATCCCACCCCTGTCACATTTCTCCATGTAATGTGGAGTTGCGTCAGGAAGGGCATCTGGCCTAAAACTTGTGCCAATTCAATATGCAGATCCACCTTGGATTTGCTGTGGCGACCCCGAGTGCAAAACAAGGGAGCAGCCGAAGGGACTTAATATTTTACCAAATCTGCAGCAAGTATCTCCACAAATATGAATTCAACTCATTCCAACAGACACGTAAAAGTTTCTTACCGGCGTTTTTGTCGCTCATGTCCCGTGGCGGCGGAGAACTTGAAGACGGCGCCGACAAAGGCTCGTGGAAACGCGCGTGGGCCGCGTGCGCTCTTTAGCTGTGACAGCCGTGAGGAGAGAAACCAAATGTGCGAGGGCAAAGACGAGCGTGTGTGTGAGTTAAGAAAGAAAAGTTAAAAAAAAAATGCTGTCCGTTTTGTTGGCGCGCGCGCTGACCTCGTGCCTTCCCGTTGTGGAGAGTTTAAAGTGGGCGGAGCGCTCAGGTGACTGAGGCAGGGGGCGTGGCCGTGACAGGAGGAGCTGTCCTCTCGCTGTGGTGCTGAAAAATTACTCAGCCTTTCATTGTAATGCAGCACTGCAGCGACGAGACGACAAACAAAGCGATGCCGCTGACTTTTTAGTGCCGATTCTGCTTTTAATCAACTTCTGTAATTGGCCTCGTGATGACTTGAGAAGGTTCTGCGGCTCTGGAAGTGGATGTAGTTGCAAATTTAATTGTGATTAGATATTTAAAAAAAAACACCATAATGATCTTTTAGAGCTCTTCAGATATAATAAAAGGTATAATAACCCTGTGCACTCTACACACCATGATGCCTACATCCACGTAAATATACGTATGTCTGCAATGGTGTTTTGACTACGTATGACTTCATGTGACTTCTGGTTGGTCATTCACGCCAATCAATCATAAACATTTTGTTGATCATTAGTGTATATGCTTTCAAATCATCCATCTAGGCTTCTTGGTTGTTGAGATATTTTTAAAAATAAAGTTGTTTTCATACCATGTTTTCCATGATCTTGACCTTTGACCAAACTACTCCAAAATCTAATCACTTCCAGACACCTATCCAAGTAATATTCCCACCAAGTTTTATAGGCTTTGTGGTTGTTGAGATATTTTTTAATTGTGTTTTCTTATCACATTTTCCTTGACCTTTGATCAAGCTACTCCAAAAGCTAACCACCTCTGCCTTGTTTAATCCATAAGGCTTCTTGGTTGCCAAGATATACAAAAAGGTCGTTTGGAGATTTTTATTTATTTATTTATTTGGACCATGTTTCGCTGACCTTGACGTTTAACCAAGCTACACCAAAATCTCATCACCTCTCGGCATCTATACAAATACTATTCCCACCAGGTTTGAAGGAAATCCCTCCAGGTGTGTTTGAGTTGTCCACACACACCAGCAAAATCAACACCCTGCTTTGCTGCTTCACCAGCACACAGCGTAATTATCTTTGAAAGCCAGACCAATTCAACAGATCTGATAATGACATTTTGTTTGGGCTCACGTGCACTAATTACTTCCCCAAAGCAGGTTATGTGATCATGTGACTGTTTACTGATTAATTTGTTTCATTGTTTGTTTGTTTGAAGGATTATGTGAAATGCATTGCACAAAACCTGTTGGAGGGTGTGGACAAAGGTGAGTAACACTAACAGCCCCATTCAATTTTGGTGCAGATCTAGATCAAGGGGTCCATCTTTGACTTTGCTGTAGAATGTTGATTTTCCATCCATCCATTTTCTATACCTGCCTACTCCAAATAAGGATCACGGAGGGGTGGGGTGGGGGAGGGTGCGCTGGAGCCTATCCCAGCAAATGCAGGGCGTGAGGCAGGGTACACCCCGGACAGGACGCCAGTCAGACAGAAAAACACATTCACACCTGCACGCACACCTGCAACCAATTTAAAGTTTCCAATCCACCTAAGCTGCATGTCTTTGGATGTCGGAGGAAGCCAGAGCACCAGGAGGGAACCCAATCAACCACGGGGAGAACATGCAAACTCCACACAGAAAGTCCCCAAGTGGGAAGTGATCCCACAACCTTCTTGTTGTGAGGCAACAGTGCAAACTACTGAGCCACCGTGCTGCCATGCTGATTTTATTTATTTGTCATTATTCCTGAGGACAGGATCAAAGTAGTCAGCAATTGTGATTAAAGTGTAATTACCAGGAACAATGATCTGGATCAATGATACATGATCAGGACAAAACAGGCTGCAATTAGGGCCAAGGCAATCAGCAATTGGGATCAAAGTTCAACTTTCAAGATGAATGATTTGTGAGTAGGATCAAAGATAGGTTATCAGGACCAATGGTTTGCAATTAGGATCGAGGCCATTACCAGCAATCAGGATGAATGCTTATAGAATAGGATCAAATATAAGTGATCAAGATCAAAGTTCAGCAATCAAGATTAAAGCTTAGTGAATAGGATGGAAGATCTGGACCAAAGGTACGTGATCGGGACCAAAGATCTGAAATGACAACCAAGTAGTAAGCTTTTTTTTTTTCTTTTTTTGTAAAAATAAATAAATAAACACACTGTTGGAATCAGCACCTCAGTGCAGTGGTTTTAGGCTACAAATAAACAACAGCACTCACAGAGTCTTTCACTGTCAAATTTGACAGGTGTGAGACCACAGACCACTGTTGTGGGTGTTTCCGAGCCTCAGCTTCAGCAGACTCGTCCGTCCACTCTTTGACGTTGTTTGCACTGCTCCTCTTTCTTCTCGCTGCTTTTTTCCCCACACATTTATGTTATATTTCTATTCATGATGACATATTTAATTACAGCATTCTACAAGATAGTCCACAAGAATGTACTGTATGTCGTGGTAGAAGCCCAGTGACATGTCCTGTGATGCTAACATTGCACAATGGTCGCACAGCGAATATGCAAAACTGAAACATCAAATCATTGTTTCTAGACAGTGATTATTAACAATATAATACTTCATCTCAATGCACTAACCTATCTTTATACAATCTATAATTTATTCATACAGAAAAACAATTCATCCCCAGACACCCGCTGACTACACATACCACGTTGTTCTACAGACAGCAAAGTGAGATAATATTTTGCTGAGAGACATCAATATTTAATGAAGGAATCAAAAATCAATACTTGTGTCCTGAGCGTCTGAGTCTTATTTATGCCTGTTATCTGATTATACTGCAGTGGAATTCCGATTCCACTATGTACAGTAGACTACGAATCTGCATTAAACTGAGCTGGCTGTTACCATCGAATGGTTTGTGCAAAAAGCTCTGGAGTTTCTTGCAAGTTTGTGTAATCATTTTGTGTCAGTGTGAACTGTCAGGGCAGACACAAAGGTGCAGTTTGCATGAGTTTGCACCTTTTGTATTAAATCAAGAGCCACCCCTCGCACCCCACCCCCATCCCCCGCCTCCATTTGTTCTGACACCCAAAGCAAAAGCAGCTGACCTTTACACGATGAAACAAGAATCTTTCTATTGTCATTTCAGGTATTGTTCTTTCCATTCAGCTGCAGTAGTAGTACTAGTTTAGTTTGGGTAATAAAACAGGATTTTGCATGGCAACAATAACACACTGATGTTCATAATTTATACTGAGACATTATGTTGGTAAAACAAGACAAGTCCCAATCTGGTATTATTTAACAGGTCCACAGATCAGTGTCTGATAAAGCTCTTGGTCAGCAGTCTGACGGGATGCTGTGATAACAGATACATTTTCATCTGATGGTATAAAAAGAGTCTGCTCCTGCTATATAATATGTTTCCAGCTGAAACAGAAGCCTCCGGGCCAGATGATGTTCATCACTGTACATCAAAAAGTGGATCCAAATCACAGCACAAATACAGGAGCAGCAGGACAAAGTTGAATAACCTTGCCTATAAATATCCAAACAATTTTTCACAGGTGTTCTTATTCCATTTTAGCAAGTAGTACATGTACATTACAAGGTGTAAATGTATCTTGTTACTCTAGTACACATACAACACATTGTTACATGATACAAAAGTATGTTGTAACTATTGCATGTATGTACACTCAACAAAAATATAAACGCAACACTTTTGGTTTTGCTCCCATTTTGTATGAGGAACTCAAAGATCTAAAACTTTTTCCACATACACAATATCACCATTTCCCTCAAATATTGTTCACAAACCAGTCTAAATCTGTGATAGTGAGCACTTCTCCTTTACTGAGATAATCCATCCCACCTCACAGGTGTGCCATATCAAGATGCTGATTAGACACCATGATTAGTGCACAGGTGTGCCTTAGACTGTCCACAATAAAAGGCCACTCTGAAAGGTGCAGTTTTGTTTTATTGGGGGGAGATACCAGTCAGTATCTGTTGTGACCACCATTTGCCTCATGCAGTGCAACACATCTCCTTCCCATAGAGTTGATCAGGTTGTCAATTGTGGCCTGTGGAATGTTGGTCCACTCCTCTTCAATGGCTGTGCGAAGTTGCTGGATATTGGCAGGAACTGGTACACGCTGTCGTATATGCCGGTCCAGAGCATCCCAAACATGCTCAATGGGTGACATGTCCGGTGAGTATGCCGGCCATGCAAGACCTGGGACATTTTCAGTTTCCAAGAATTGTGTACAGATCCTTGCAACATGGGGCCGTGCATTATCCTGCTGCAACATGAGGTGATGTTCTTGGATGTGGCACATCAATGGGCCTCAGGATCTCGTCACGGTATCTCTGTGCATTCAAAATGCCATCAATAAAATGCACCTGTGTTCTTCGTCCATAACAGACGCCTGCCCATACCATAACCCCACCGTCACCATGGGCCACTCGATCCACAACACTGACATCAGAAAACCGCTCACCCACATGACGCCACACACGCTGTCTGTCATCTGCCCTGAACAGTGTGAACCAGGATTCATCCGTGAAGACAACACCTCTCCAACGTGCCAAACGCCAGTGAATGTGAGCATTTGCCCACTCAAGTCGGTTACGACGACGAACTGGAGTCAGGTCGAGACCCCGATGAGGCCGACTAGCATGCAGATGAGCTTCCCTGAGACGGTTTCTGACAGTTTGTGCAGAAATTCTTTGGTTATGCAAACCGATTGTTTCAGCAGCTGTCCGAGTGGCTGGTCTCAGACAATGTTGAAGGTGAACATGCTGGATGTGGAGGTCCTGGGCTGGTGTGGTTACACGTAGTCTGCGGTTGTGAGGCTGGTTGGATGTACTGCCAAATTCTCTGAAACGCCTTTGGAGACGGCTTATGGTAGAGAAATGAACATTCAATACACAAGCAACAGCGCTGGTTGACATTCCTGCTGTCAGCATGCCAATTGCACGCTCCCTCAAATCTTGTGACATCTGTGGCATTGTGCTGTGTGATAAAACTGCACCTTTCAGAGTGGCCTTTTATTGTAGGCAGTCTAAGGCACACCTGTGCACTAATCATGGTGTCTAATCAGCATCTTGATATGGCACACCTGTGAGGTGGGATGGATTATCTCAGCAATGGAGAAGTGCTCACTATCACAGATTTAGACTGGTTTGTGAACAATATTTGAGGGAAATGGTGATATTGTGTATGTGGAAAAGTTTTAGATCTTTGAGTTCCTCTCATACAAAATGGGAGCAAAACCAAAAGTGTTGCGTTTATATTTTTGTTGAGTGTATATACAACCCCTGGAAAAAATTATGGAATCACCGGCCTCGGAGGATGTTCATTCAGTTGTTTAAATTTGTAGAAAAAAAGTCATTTCAGATGGCAACTTTCAGGGAAAAAAAATTGTGGCAGTCAGTAATGGTTACTTTTTTAGACCAAGCAGAGGGAACAAAATATGGAATCACTCAATTCTGAGGAAAAAATTATGGAATCATGAAAAACAAAAGAATGCTCCAACACATGACTAGTTTTTTGTTGCACCACCTCTGGCTTTTATAACAGCTTGCAGTGTCTGAGGCATGGACTTAATGAGTGACAAACAGTACTCTTCATCAATCTGGCTCCAACTTTCTCTGATTGCTGTTGCCAGATCAGCTTTGCAGGTTGGAGCCTTGTCATGGACCATTTTCTTCAACTTCCACCAAAGATTTTCAATTGGATTAAGATCCGGACTATTTGCAGGCCATGACATTGACCCTATGTGTCTTTTTGCAAGAAATGTTTTCGCAGTTTTCGCTCTATGGCAAGATGCATTATCATCTTGAAAAATGATTTCATCATCCCCAAACATCCTTTCAATTGATGGGATAAGAAAAGTGTCCAAAATATCAACGTAAACTTGTGCATTTATTGATGATGTAATGACAGCCATCTCCCCAGTGCCTTTACCTGACATGCAGCCCCATATCGACGACATCATCTCTGATCATGGTCCTCAGTTCTCCTCTCAAGTCTGGAGGAGTTTCTGCAGGGAACTGGGGGCCACCGTGAGTCTCTCGTCCGGGTACCATCCTCAGACGAACGGACAGGCAGAGCGGGCAAACCAGGACTTGGAGCAGGCCCTCCGCTGCGTGACCTCCGCGCACCCGACGGCCTGGAGCCACCATCTGGCCTGGATCGAGTACGCCCACAATAGCCAAGTCTCATCTGCCACCAGCCTCTCCCCGTTTGAGTTGTGTTTGGGGTACCAGCCCCCATTGTTTCTGCTCGTGGAGGTAGAGGTCGGGGTGCCCTCGGTCCAGGCCCACCTCAGAAGGTGCCATCCGGTGTGGCGTACCGCCCGTTCTGCCCTGCTCAAAGCCCGGACGAGGGCCAAGGCCCATGCAGACCGCCAGCGTTCCCCGGCCCCTGCATACCAGCCCGGGCAGGAGGTTTGGCTGTCGACCAAGGACATCCCTCTTCAGGTTGAGTCCCAAAACTCAAGGACAGGTTTATTGGACCATTTCCTATCCTGAAAGTCCTCAGTCCGGCCGCAGTGAAGCTGAAGCTGCCAGCTTCACTGCGGATTCATCCTGTTTTCCATGTGTCACGCCTCAAGCCCTACCACACTTCACCACTCTGCACCCCCGGACCTGCGCCGCATCCTGCCCGGATCATCGATGGGGAGCCGGCATGGACCGTGCGTCGGCTCCTGGATGTCTGTCGGAAGGGTCGGGGGTTCCAGTACCTGGTGGACTGGGAGGGGTACGGACCTGAGGAACGCTCCTGGGTGAAGAGGAGCTTCATCCTGGACCCGGCCATCCTGGCCGATTTCTACACCCGACACCCTGACAAGCCTGGTCGGCGCCAGGAGGCGCCCATTGAGGGGAGGGGGGGTCCTGTCGTGTGGGCCGCTGAAGAGGAGGTACTGCTGGCCCACCACCACCAGAGGGCGCCCTGCTTGAAGTGCGGGCTTCAAGCACGAGAGGGCATCGGAGCAACAGAGAGTGACAGTTATCACTCGTCAACAGCACCAGCTGTCACTCATTCTACCATCACCATAAAAGCCGAACTGCAACTCCACCTCCCCACCGAGAAATCAGCTACCACTCAGGTAACCTTCTCTGCTGTGATTTTCTGAGACTGAATATTGTTCTGTGTGCAGCCGTTTGTCCTGTGGCTTCAGTCTTCTGCTGGATTGGCATACAGTGTGGGTTTGCGATGTCTTCGCCTCTCACTCCTTCCAGAGAAGCGACTGACAGGAGCTGCATGGGTGTTTCTGTTTCTGGAGGTGGAGGTTCTCCCTCCCGGAGGAACTGAGTACGGAGAGATTACTGGGTGTGTATCCACACACCCACCATTAACTGTTTCTGTTTCTGCCAGCAGTACCAGGTCTGACAGCTGGAGACGGTGGCCACCTGGGACCCAGGACTTGGAGGCTCCGGTGTTCTTCAGATCCGTTGGCGGTGGAAGCCGTGTGGGATCCGGCTCTTTTCTGGACAGACATCTTCTATCCTCGAGCCTGCCCACACGTCACCTTGTGTATGATTGACTGTACTCCTCAACTGCAATTGTCTATATTCCATTGTGCAATTCACAACATTAAATTGTTACTTTTTGGCTTAATCCATTGTCCGTTCATTACCGCCCCCTGTTGTGGGTCCGTGTCACTACACTTTCACAACAATATCATCAATGACTGTGGAAATTTACATGTTCTCTTCAGGCAGTCATCTTTATAAATCTCATTGGAACGGCACCAAACAAAAGTTCCAGCATCATCACCTTGCCCAATACAGATTCGAGATTCATCACTGAATATGACTTTCATCCAGTCATCCACAG
Source organism: Thalassophryne amazonica (assembly GCF_902500255.1). NCBI lineage: Eukaryota > Metazoa > Chordata > Actinopteri > Batrachoidiformes > Batrachoididae > Thalassophryne > Thalassophryne amazonica. The sequence continues at coordinate 69,098,660 of NC_047114.1, forward strand.
TCCACGATTGCTTTTCCTTAGCCCATTGTAACCTTGTTTTTTTCTGTTTAGGTGTTAATGATGGCTTTCGTTTAGCTTTTCTGTATGTAAATCCCATTTCCTTTAGGCGGTTTCTTACAGTTCAGTCACAGACATTGACTCCAGTTTCCTCCCATTCGTTCCTCATTTGTTTTGTTGTGCATTTTTGATTTTTGAGACATATTGCTTTAAGTTTTCTGTCTTGACGCTTTGATGTCTTCCTTGGTCTACCAGTATGTTTGCCTTTAACAACCTTCCCATGTTGTTTTTGGGTGATTCTTAGACTACGGGCACTTATTATGTCCTTTGATCATATTGTATGAAAAACAGAAAAAAAGGGGAAATTTCACACTTTTATAGTTATCTTTACAATGAACGTGTGTTAAGAAATTTGTTCTAGTAGTCTATGATGACTTTTTCACCTTTTTTCAGCATCATTATATGCAAATATTGCCATTTTGTGCTTGTCCCACACCCAGACTTTTGATCTTCAATGATAAAAATGAATGGTAAAGAAACGTTTTTTCTAATGTTTTAAAATATCTCTGAATAAAATATCAGTAAAATAATCAAAACATAATTGGGGTATTCAGTGTCATACAACTGTCCCACACTATTGCCATAATTTCCACCACAACACTGTAATGTCCCTTTAAACAGTTTGTATGAAAGATTGTTTGGGTAGTTTCTATTGAGATAAACAGTGACATCAGAGCACATGTATATAGCGCCACATCACAACAAACAGTTGCCCCAAGGCGCTTTATATTGTAAGGCAATGGTGTGGTGGAAATTACATTTACAAGGCCATTAGTGCCCGTAGTTAAAGAATCACCCTTGTAATTGGTCCAGAGTTTAGACACAGCTGACTGTGAACAGCCAACATCTTTTGCAACATTGCGTGATGATTTACCCTCTTTTAAGAGTTTGATAATCCTCTCCTTTGTTTCAATTGACATCTCTCGTGTTGGAGCCATGATTCATGTCAGTCCACTTGGTGCAACAGCTCTCCAAGGTGTGATCACTCCTTTTTAGATGCAGACTAACGAGCAGATCTGATTTGATGCAGGTGTTAGTTTTGGGGATGAAAATTTACAGGGTGATTCCATAATTTATTCCTCAGACTTGAGTGAGTCCATATTTTTTTCCCTCTGCTTGGTCTAAAAAAGTAACCGTTACTGACTGCCACAATTATTTTTCCTGATTTCTTATAGTGTTTCTTAAAGCCAGAAAGTTGCCATTTGAAATGACTTTAGTTTTGTGTCATGTCTGTGATCTGCGTTTTTTCTACAAAATTAAACAACTGAATGAACATCCTCCGAGGCCGGTGATTCCATAATTATTGCCAGGGGTTGTATGTATCCAAGAATTACAAGTTGTATTTTTGTTCACAATATCAAGCTTTCAGTTGGTCAGTGGTTTACATGAGCCAAGAGAGGTAGCTCATTAAACACCATAGAAGAATCTAAAATCAATGGAATCACCTTTTTAGAGAGAATAACTGTCAGTATTTGGGGTTTATTGGAGCACCTTTGACTATTTGAGGGCATATCTCAAAAATAAATGCCTTCTTGCATTTATGAGCAGAAAAAAAAGTCAAAAAAATTAAGTCAATGTTTCCAAAGTACAATTCTGGATCTCTGCAACTCAGGTTCCTCCTTTGTAAACATCTTGAGAAGAGCAGGAACAGTGCGAGGTGCACCACATCACGCCGCTTATGTGGAAAAAAAAAAACAAAAAACAGGCAGTACCTGTGGGACCACATCGCGCTGCCTATGTGGAATAAAAAAAAAAAAACAGGCAGTACCTGTGGGACCACATCTCGCCGCTTAAGTGGAATAAAAAAAAACAAAACAAAAAAAAAACAGGCGGTACCTGTGGGACCACATCTCGCCGCTTAAGTGGAATAAAAAAAACAAAACAAAAAAAAACAGGCGGTACCTGTGGGACCACATCGCGCCACTTATGTGGAAAAAAAAACAAAAAAACAAAAAACAGGCGGTACCTGTGGGACCACATTGCACCGCTTATGTGAAATAAAAAAAAATAAAAAATACCACCCACAAGACTCGAACCTACGCCTTCCAAAAGCTCTGAATGCCAATCAGAAACATTACCACTGAGCTAGAGTTGTCTTTTGAAAGCTGCAGGAGCGATATATGTTTTTATTTATGTTCACGCAAGTACAGCAATCAGACACACATACGTCACAGTGGACATGGACAGTTGTTAGTCCATGTCTGTCCAAACACAGCTGTTGTCCAGCTGGAATGTCCAGAATGACACATCCCCTGAGCTGCTCCTGTCAGAAGCCACACCTCCTGTGAGTGGAGCGCACACACCCACGTGTCAGTGTGTGTGTTTGCAAAGTCATACTCGTGGGGAACTTGGACAAATTTCACTGCGAGGACAACAGTGGTTGTCTGCAGTCTGTTGTCGTGCCAACAGTGCGAGTGGCCACACATTTTTTAAGTGCCATGTGAGCGGTGTTAGATGTTCGTGCGTGTCACCTGGAATTTGGCCGACAGCTGCCGCTAGAGGGTGCAATGGGTTTGGACAGCACACACTCTGTCAGCCGCTGCTGTGTGCAAATAGTTGTAGCAACAGGTGTATGAGGCGTTGGAGGCAGGAACAAATTTACACGGTTTGCACATGATTCCTGTATCATGCGCACTTTGACCAAACTTCACACTATGTGTGAAGGGGCCCTTATAAATGTTTGACTAGTTGCACAGTACATGTTGACATTAACCTGCATTTGTTTATTTTGTCAAGTTATGCGACATTAGAAAAAAAAGAAATAGTAAATATCTTAATGTCATATTTTCCTGAAGAATTTTCAGTCAGTATTTATAAGAAGCACTCTAACAATGGTTTGCTTTTTCCATTATCTAACAACAGAATAAATGTATATGTGTTACACTGACATAAACTGCCCTAAGTAAAAATAAAATGTCTCATTCAGCTTAGAAACAATTTGTGGCTTCAGAGAAGCAGTGCTCATGTTCTTCAGTCTGCAGAGTTCTGCTGGGCCAGTAGCAGTAATTTTTATTCTGTTTCATTCAAAAGTAGAGCAATGAGAGATATTTGTTTCATAGTAAATCATGTAATCCAGTAAAAAAAAAAAAAAAAAAAAAAATTAAATTCCCAATGCTTCTTTTTTTTCTGTAACTAATAGATTATAGTTACATAGTATTGCATCCCAATCATACTGCAGGTGATCTGTTCATCCCCAAGCCTGATTGCAATAAGATTAATTGATGTCCAACATGAAACAAAATGATTTTCTGAGTTTAGGTGCAAACATCACACTTCCAGTCACATGATGATCCCTGCCCTCTTATTGCCGACACAGGCAAATCCTGGATGACGTCGGTTCACAGCAAATCAATGAGAGCACCTGAAAGAGGACACCTCTGCTTCAAAAAGATGCACTGCATTCACCAGGAAGGAACCTAAAGTCCTCTGCGAATTTCAGCCGCATGCACAGAGGTGACTGTGCATATTTGTTTGTTTGTGTGTGTGTGTTGCAGTAAGACCTTATATCTAAACAAAGCCAAAATGGCTCAAATTGACATCATAACTGCTTTTACTTAAAGCACCTTCCTAAAACACTCAAATATTTATGATCTCGGCCTTGTTTTTCCTCCCTCTTTCTGTAAAGCTCATTATGTCCTATGCTTGTTCATGTATCGCTTGCATCCTTCCTCCTCCTTTCACACATATTGCTGTCCTTCCCTTCCTTTGCCCCAGACCTGCAACTGTAGGATATCATCTGACTTGCCCAGTGTGTCCTTGGGTCTGTACAGTAGCAAAGGCATATTGTTCTCCTTTAATTACACTGTATTGCTGCTGTGGAACATCTACACCCCTTTTTCTGTACGGCTATAGAAATTTCTTGCAGATCACACTCTAATATCCCCATGGGATGCTCTATATGCTTAATTAGTTGTGTGTAGATGCTTCTAAACTTCACTTTAATCTATCATGTATGACATTACAGCATTTGCCAATAAATCCTTTTCAAATAGCTACATTCACCCTGAAAGAAAAATGCAGATATTGCACTGGAGAAGAGCCCATGTTACTCTGCAAACACTGCAGTGCAGTTTCCGCACTGAAAATTCTACCTGATTTAACTACAGTGCATCCAGAAAGTACTCATAACTTTTTCCACATTTTGTTATGTTACAGCCTTATTCCAAAATGGAGTAAATTATTTTTCCCCCTCAAAATTAAACTCACAACACCCCATAATGACAACATAAAAGACGTTTTTTGAAATATTTTCAAATTTATGAAAAATAAAATAATACTAAGAAATCACACGTACACATGTATTCACAGCCTTTGCTCAATACTTTGTTGATGCACCTTTGGCAGCAATTACAGTCTCAAGTCTTCTTGAATATGATGCTACAAGCTTGGTGCCCCTATCTTTGAGCAGTTTTGCCCATTCCTCTTTGCAGCACCTCTCAAGCTCCATCAGGTTGGATGGGGAGCGTCGGTGCACAGACATTTTCAGATCTCTGCAGAGACGTTCAATCGGATTCAGCTCTGGGCTCTGGCTCGGCCACTAAAGGACATTCACAGAGTTGTCCTGAAGCCAATGATCCCAAGCTCTGTGCTTAAGGTCACTGTCCCGCTGAAAGATGAACCGTCGCCCCAGTCTGAGGTCAAGAGCACTCTGCAGCAGGTTTCCATCCAGGATGTCTCTGTACATTGCTGCATTCATTTTTCCTTCAGTCATGTCTACTCTCCCAATTCCTGCCTCTGAAAAACATCCCTACAACATGATGCTGCCACCACAATGCTTCACTGTAGGGATGGGGCCTGGTTTCCTCCAAACATGATGCCTGGCATTCACACCAAAGAGTTCAACCTTTGTCTCATCAGACCAGAGAATTTTGTCTGACAGTCCTTCAGGTGCCTTTTTGTAAACTCCAGGTGGACTGCCATGTGACTTTTACTAAGGAGTGACTTATATCTGTAGTCTGGTGTTTGCCTTTCCAATTCATGTCCAATCAGTTGAATTTACCCCAGGTGGACTCCAATTAAGCTATAGAAACATCTCAAGGATGATCAGTGGAAACAGGATGCACCTGAGCTCAGTTTTGAGCTTCATGCCAAAGGCTGTGAGTACGTATGTACATGTGCTTTCATAGTTGTTTTATTATTTTTAATACATTTTCAAAAATCTAAATACACTTTTTATATTGTCATTATGTGGTATTGTGTGTAGAATTTTGAGGGAAAAAAATTGGAATAAGGCTGTAACATAAAATGTGGAAAAACTGAAGCACTTTGAATACTTTCTAGATCCACTGTATTTCTAGAGTCAGTGGTAAGCTTGTGATGTTTGTGGAACTCATCCAGATGCCAATAGTAACAGCTCGTGCCATCAGTACTGCTCAACCAGTCTGCAACACAAGGCCTCTTTGCCTGAGATTCTGTATCCATCCATCCATCTCTTAAACCTGCTTATTCCGATTAAGGGGTTGGTTGTGGAGTCTATCCCAGCAGTCATTCGGCAAGAGGGAGCTGATGTGTATTAACTGTATATGACAACCCATAAACCACAGCACAGTGGCTTATTGGGTTGTCATATACAGTCAATACACATCAGCTGTTTCCCATAATCATAACAATAATACGTCTTTGTATGCTACATCTTTATTCTACATTTGTTTGAGGTCAACCTGGGCAGTGTGTCCTATCTTGAAGTTTTACACTCTCGGACTAATCCACAGATGCAGGTTTTACTCATGGAGACATGCAGTGCAATGTAAATTCTATTAGAAGACTCACAATTTAGCCAATTGACCCCCACCTCATACACAATCCTAAACACATGCCACCGTTAATAAACCAATCGGATGCAGGCAAGTCCTTTAAAAGCTTCAGTTCTTCACCTGGTGGCCCTGGAAACAAGGTTATTTATTTATTTATTTTTAGCAACTTTGTTCAACAGATATGGACATAGAACACAGCAAAAGAAACACATGCCAGTAGACCACACACACACAAAAAAAAAACTAATTTTAACTTTAAATAAAATTTTAACTAAATTTTAAAGACTCTTTTTTGTCAAAAAGGAGCAAAAACAATATTGTTAAAAGTGTACCTCCTTTTGGTTTTTAAGACTTCAGTAAAAAAAAAAAAAAAAAAAAAAAAAAAAAAAAAAAAAAAAAAAAAAAAAAAAAAAAAATCCTTTACAAACACTACAATTTTGTTGATTAACCTTTAAATAGGAGATTCATAATATGACATTGCCAATATGCTCAAAAATCATGTTGTCTAGAAAAAAAAATTAATAAATGGTTCCCCTGAATGGGAACATTTCAAAAGAACAGAGAGCCTTGAACTACTTACGGTAGCAACCCATACAGTCTATGATAGGGACATCATAGATGAGGTGGGGGTGTTCCTTGAGTTGAGTGAGGGACACCAGGAAGAACATGGCAGCAGCCAATCACAGTAGAGAGGTAGTGTGACGTCTGCTGGCTACACTCTAGAACAAAGCAATCCAAAATGGCAGGAACTGCTCCGAAAGTTTTTTTTTTTTTTTTTAAATAAATGTATTTCTCTCATATTTTATAAAAGTTAATGAGAAATAAACTTTTCTAAATCTAAAAATGCTGATCTGAAATCAGATAACACCTCTGAAGTGATTTACAAGACATCTTACAGATGTTAGCGTGTCCACCCCGTGTACGTGCATCATGCAAGATCAGACGTAACTTTAAAAAAGCAACAACACAGCATTCAGTAGTTTGGATTGCAGGTGATTTTTGTTTGCCCCCCCTCTTTTAATATATTGCAGAGCTGTTCACTACTCAAGCATATACGTTGGATTAACTTTAATGTGCTTGCAGTGTAACCGGTTCAAGTGCATATTCTAGGGAACAAGTATTGGACTGGACTTTGCATCAGTGGACACTCAGTATTACATGACTCAGAGACTCAGAACAGGATTGTGGCCACTTTTTTAAGGTGATCAGGACATCCCTAGCTGCAACTGATAATTTTGTAAGCTGTTTATTTTATAAAATGTCAAGAGTAAAAAAAAAAATGCCCAAGGTGACACCATCAAATTTCTTATTTTCACCAACCAATTGCCCAAAACCCAAATGTAATCAAGATACTATCAGGTGAATATTATCTAAAGCAAATTTTCACATTTTAGAAGGTGAAACAAGACAAACTTGGTGGCAGAGTGGGGTATGGGCTGGGGGGTTGAGAGATAAAATTGATGAATTTCAGACATTTTACACAATTTTGTCAATCCTGCAAAATATTTTCAGTTGTTTCTTGTGATATCATGCATGGGCCTGAATTACTTACAGAAAAATAAACCTTGCAAACGATGGAACTGGATTAGAATGGGAATAACCCTGTTGTGGCTGATGATCGCAAATATCCGTTTTACCAGCTCTGCTAACGCGTTGCCGGTAAAACTCAATTTGCGACCATAAAATCCAGCATGAACATCCACAAATCATCAGACAACAGGGTTATTTCCTAATTTCCCAAATGTTTGCATCCGACTGTTGGATTAAAGGTCAGCGTTTTTGTGATACAGGTTTTTGTTTATATGGCTGAAGGACCTGAAATATAATACAAAATATAGATCAAAAGGGCTTTTCAATGTTAAAATCAAATACCCGCTAAATCCGCAATATGGATCAGATGTGGCTCAAACTTAGTCTATTCATTGAGAGTGCCATTTTGCACCTCATTATCACAAATGAGAATGGCTGAGGCACTTTTGGGTGAGATATAATGTAAAATGAACACAAAATGTTAAATATTAAATTCAAATGTCCACAAAATCTATAATCCAGATCAGATCCAGATCAAACTGTCAGGCGATAGTGAGTGCCAGCTGGACCTCACTTTCAAATATGAGAGTGATTGGGGCATGTCTGATTAAGATATAATGTAAAACATGCACCAAATGGAGTTTTCAATGCTAAATTTAAATGCCCACAAAAATCTGTAATCCGGATCAGATCCGGTGTCGCAGACTGAACGGTCCGCCCATAAAAATCCGGTCCGCCTGCCTTCACTGCACGTGTCATTTCGGACCACCACAGCCCGTCTGAGACGACGGCTCTTCATACAAAACGATCAAATGGATTAATGGGATTATTAACCATCAGATAAGGAAAAACATCTTAAATCATTCTAAAGTCAGTTTTAAGCAGAAACTAGGCTGTTTTAAGCAGAAACTTGGCAATAATTCGTGACGCTTTGAAATGACCGAAACGCATAGTGAACGCATCAGCTAAGCAGCTCGTGTAGCCCCGGCGCTCTGACTGCTTCCTCCTTCTTACATGATGAAATAATGCTGATTCATGGGAAATGATTGTTGTACAAAAGTTTCAGATCTGTCGCTGAGATAGATGACTGGAGTGCAGTTTGAAGCAGAAACGAGGTGATTATTTGTGAACCGGGACTGATGACGCATGGGCAGTGAAAACAGGGTGGACCGATTTTTAGGGGAGACCGTTCGGTCGGCGACACCAGATAAAACTTTGTCAATTGATAAAGGATACCATCCTACATACGCTGTCAAACATGAAAGAGTTTGGATCTTTTTTGAGTTATAAATTTTTGAAAATTTGTTTCCAATTTTCCAAGATTTTTCCTAACTTTGACTTTTGACCTTGAAAATTTAATCAGTTCTTGCCTATCGGAATATGAATCTTCAGTAAACATTTCATTACACCTTTGTTGTGAGTGCATCCTTACCACAGTGGATCAAAGTGCCGCTCAGTCAGGCGATAAAGTAACGCGTGCATTTGCCAAAAACATGAAGATCCCTGAGGTGAACTGTAATCAAATAAGAAAAAAAATCTCCCTAAATCAATGTCTGTTAGCCATCTGTGATTAAATAACAGCAAATCTGTTAATCCAAGTCACACTTTGATGGACAGAGCAAAAGGATAATTTAAATATTTTGTCCGTTGGCAAATACATCTGCTGTGGAGTTGGGGGTGCTGATGGACAGATGATGTCACATTCCACAGAGTTCTGCACTGAGCAGAAAGATTTTCCCAGTGTTCTGTCATCTAATGACAATATTCTGCTTTAAAGACAGCGTGTACATGCAAGTCTTTACTTTTTAAATTCAAAAAGACACTTATTACTGTATTTTTATGTAAAGACAAAATTTACATGGGTTTTCTTCAGTAGTGGGGCTCATCTCAAAGCATGACCGTGTCCCCTCAAGATGAGCTCCACCACGCAAGTGTGCATGCACACCTCACCCGTCGAGTTGAGCTCACCGATCGAGGAAAACTCACATAAGTTTTGTCTTTACATAAACATCCAGTAATGTGTCTTTTAATAAAAAAAAAAAAAAAAAAAAAAAAGTAAAGACTTGCATGTACAGAGTGTCTTTATAGCAGAATATTGTTGTTAAATGATGGAGACATCAGCTCAATGAGGAGATGCACATGCGCGGTAAAGAGAGGTAGCTAAACTCGACAGGGGGAGGTGTTAAACTCCGAGGTAGAGAGAACTGTGCATGCGCAGTTGCGCAATGGAGCTCCTCTCAATGGGTAGCTCATCTCATCGAGACACCAGCTTACAGACAAATATTCACATTCACCAATATCTTAACACATTTAACAAGGCATTTCTAAATTTTGTACAAGAATATCTAACATGACTCACGACACTTCAACAAGCATAACAAAAAAAAAAGTTAATAGTGTTCAAACGTGTAGTACAAATATAAACTGTTCATAATGTTTGCAACATTTAACAACAGTACTGGATGACATATTTACAAGGAGGAAGTTGTCAAAGAGGCTTCAAACCCAGACTCCAGTGACAGCAGGCTGGTCAAATTACACACAATAGCATATTAAATATGAATAGTCATCAGGAATACATCCGTGGAGAAGCCTGAGCCTGTCGTTACCACTGCCCAAAGTTGGTCATAGTCCATTTACATTGGCGGGGCTTCACCCAACAATTATTTTCATCATTGTTGAAAGCAGATTATACAAAAAAAAAAAAAAAAAAAAATCACAAAATGGTGATCAATGTTTTAGAGCCCAAAACGACGCCTTCAAATGTCTTATTTTGTCCACAGCTGAAAGGTTGTTTACTGTGAGAGAGAAGTAAAGAAACCAGTAAGATAAAACAGAAAAGTCATGTTTAAAAGGATAAATTCAAAGCATGTAGCTTTTTTCCCCAATGGCTCAAATTGATTAATCAATTATCCAATCAGTTCATTAACAGCTGATTACTAATCATTACATGTTGACACTGTGGCTGCTCTTCTCTGTATCATTAAAAAATAATGCACAATGTATTTATTTTTTAAAGAGCATTTATTAATTTACTGCCACATTATACATCCATCCATTTTCTATTCCCGCTTACTCCAATTAAGGGTCACGGGGGAGCTGGGGCCTATCCCAGCAGTTATAGAGTGCGAGGCGGGGTACACCCTGGACAGGACACCAGTCTGTCTCAGTGCCACATATAGACAAACACATTCACACCCACACACACATCTACATAATTTAAAGATTCCAATTCACTAAACCTGCCGTGTTTTTGGATGTGGGAGGAAGTCGGAGCAACTGGAGAGAACCCACGCAAACTCAACACAGAAAGACCATGGGGGGGAAGAATTTTATAGATTTCTTTCGTTTTTCCTCCATCCCATTCTCATGCAAGCAATTCAAAGCCCAAGCTATGAATGCAGTATTGCACCCTCCACTGCAATTGGTGTCACAACAGGTAAAAAAGAAAAAAAAAAAGAAAAAAATTCCTAAATATAAATCACTTTTTTGTGTGTATTAGTTTGAGCTCTTGTGAAAAAACATTCCTGATCTTTTGTGTCAGTTGTAATAAGCTGCAGGTAACTGAATGGTATGCTGTGACTCATGCTCCAGAGCAGAAGGTGGCGGTAGTACACCATTAAGGCAGAAGAAAAAGATTATCTGAAAGAATTTAAGAAATCATGTTCTCAAACTAAAAGAACACACTGACTAAAATATAAGTTTCATAATGTAATAAGTTTCATGAAATATAAGTTTCAAGAATAACAGCACGTCCACTACACTCAGCTGGAAAGGTAAAGCTATTATCTTTTACAAGTTTTAAAATGTTACATTGAATGTTTTAGAGGGCACACAAAGGTTTTCTAAAATTTTGGGCCTCGTACAATAACAGTTAGCTTGTTAGCTTCTACTCGCAGTGCAGTATGGGTTGCCGTGGACTTTACCCAAGCGCCCTGTGGTGGCCGTTTTTGGTCGCTGAAAACATCGCAGACTGCATTACAAATACATGGAATTTGGTCATTTTTCAAAGGGGTCAGACATGTCAATAAAGTCAATTTAATGTACAGTAGTTCATTTCAGCTCAGCTTGGTGTATAAATCTCACCGTTCCAAGCAATGAGAGCCGTCAGCTGGCTGTTAGAAGCAAATTAGAGACAAAACAAAACCAGCTTATTTCAATAGACAAAGCCAATCACAAAAGTATGAATTCTCGCCTTCGGATTCGCTGCTTCGTCGGAAGTGCCGCATTTCCCGGGCAACCCATTTGCATGTCCATAAATGCAGTACCATTTTCCCACAATGCACTATGATTATGCCAGTTTGTCGTGGGGCCACATATAAACAAACAAATACATTCACACCTGCACTCACACCTACGGTCAATTTCAACTTCCCAGTTCACCTAACCTTTATATTTGTAGATGTGGGAGGAAGCCGGAGCAACCAGAGGGAACCCACACAAACATGGGGAGAACATGCAAACTGCACACAGAAAGGTCCAGATTACAAGTTACAAACTGGAAATTGCCCCTCATGTATTTCACACAAAATTGCGCACCTCAAGAGTTTGTGATATTTCGAAATGCAAAGCCACTGGATAAATAATGCGGGGAGTTTTCCCATGTTTAATTAAACCGCACATTTTACCTATTATCGTTCTTTCCATGACCACAAGCAGTGCTTACTTATTTTGTGCCTCGTACAATAACAATTAACTTGACAGCTTCTCCTGGCCAATGCACAGATTGAATTACAAATAATGCACCACAGTTTCAAACATTTAATTACAATATACGTTTACCTCACCTATGACCATCCATTAAGGAGCCACAAGCAGTTTACTTGACATTTGTGCCTCATACAATAACAATTCTAAATAAATAAATAATGCACCTGTGAATTTCATTTGGCTGCTTGTTGTACAAAGTGGCAAAACATTTCAATTAAAAATAAGGTGACTTATGGTTGGCTCCCGCCCCTTCGTTCTTTTCATGATGCATTTTTGGTCAGATGTGACCTGTATGCTGGTGAGACATAGTCCAGAAAATTATTTAAAATTTTATCTTCAAAAATTCATTAATTAGTATGCTGCTTACCTATATTCCATTTTTGGTTCATTGCTTACTTCAAACCAAATAGCCCTACGGCAACCCTACAGAACTTCATCCACTGTGCTTATTTATGGTTGGCATAGCTGGGGAAGCCAAACTGGGACACCATCAGGTTGGAGAAGCAGAGTGGCATGAAGCCATAAATCTTTGCCAGCCTGTTCAGACAGTAAGACCTCTGGAGGAAGTGTTCAGGACGATGCCACATACCCTGGTACCCGCTGGTGTCCTTTTCAAAGTTACGAAGGTCCACTGGTTTGACAAAGACCCCTGAGGGCTTTGGGGAGATTCTGTTGGACAGTTTTCTTAAATACAGAGCAACAGCAAAGTTAACTGCAATGTCATCACAGTTCTGAGTTTCATCCACCAGCGCATGCACTGCTTCAGGCTGATCCTGAAAGAGCTCCAGGTAGCGACGATGGAAGAAGGCGGCTCCAATTAACACCATGGAGTATCTGCAGTGGGCAGGTGGGGTGGCATAGAAAGTGGCTTATCAGACGACAAAAACAATCTGAACAACACTGGCTAAAAACCTGAAATGTACAACTTACTTATCACCACCGCCTGTTTCTGGGTCCTGCAGCTCAAAGCTTCCGTAACTATAAATTCCTCCTGACATCACGTGTTTTCTTGGTACAAATCCAACAATCTGGTCTGGAAATTGCTGTAAATCCACAGATTAAAATCTGCTTATATCCACAATGTGTATAGTGTAGAGTTGTTGAACCAAAACCAGAAAACACCCGATACCAGTATCTGATACACCAAATTGTTTTTGGTTTTTTATTTGTTTAGTTTTTTGTTTTGTTTATTCCTGCAGTACCTCAGACAACCTGCAAGTAGCCTTTTTTGTTTATTTGTTTTAATTCATTTGGGCTTTTTTTTTTTAAACCCCTGAGGCATCAAAAACGGTATTGGGTATTTTCCTGGGTATCACATTTGAAATTGTAGTATCATGACAACCCTTGCCTGGTGAGCATTTGCAGGTCACATTTAATTCAAATATACAGAATATTTATCATTTTACTCTCCATAATCTTCAAATCGTCTTACCTTCCAGACGGTAAATGCAAAACTGATGTCAGGAACACTGACCTGCATGTCGTCATCCAGCATCAACACAGCTAAGGATCAGAACAAAAATCATACAAACACTTGGAAAAACTTTCAAAAGTGGCCAAACTTAACATTCTTGATGGCAGACAGAAAGACAAATTGTCTAAAATGTGAAAATCCATCTGGGTCTAAAGTCCATACAGTATTGAACTTCAGACCCTGCTTATTGTTGGTCTAAGGTGCAAGTGCTTTCTGGTGATGAAAGGTATCAATGCATCATTTTAAAGTGATACACCCACATGAGCACAAATGCCATCTGATGCGGGTGCGGCATGTAAAAATGACACCTGCATCAGACTGGAAACAATGACAATTATGCTGGCCTGTGCACCACTGTGCTTTGGGTAGAAGATAGGGCCCACTAAGAATTTGTGGAAGAAAACGTGACTAAACCAAACAGGCAGTGTGTAAGCATTCTTCCATTTCCACATTTATGGACCGACCTACCATCAGTATCAATCTCAGGGAATGGTTGTAACCGGTTGCGCACTCGATTTGTAGTTTGCTCCTTGAACACAACAGGGACTGGATGTGGGCCATAAGAGTTCCATAACTTTTCAGGTGTCTGTCCTCCAACATTGTTCCAGACTATGATAATCTGCCGAAGGTGAGGCACAGCCTGGTAATGGTTTAAGAGCTTCAGCAGAATGTCTGTGCGGTTGTATGTTTGGATGATGATGGTAAACTTGCGCTCCTCTGTGCTGTCACTACGGTGAACCAGAGTGTCCTTGTTCACAGTACCGCGGCGTACTACTCCTATCACACTGACGCCGGCTTGATTCTCAGCAGGGGGCAGTAGAGCTACGTAGGACACACCGACCAGAAGCAGGAGAAGGATTGCCAACATCAAATATACTCCCCGAATCCTCATCCAGGGAAGGTGAAGCCTGCAGGACAGAAGGTTGTGTGAATACTATTAAAATGAATATCGGGGTTATCAGAATGTCAACATTTTCATGCTGCCATCAGGTCTTGCAGAACCTTCCCACACCAACAGAGGAACATTTTAGTGATTACGACTGCAAACTTTAACAACGTGGGATCAGTGTTTCAACACAAAATCAAATTTGAAATGTCCAAACACTACAAAAAATAAATAAATTTTACAGAGCAATCAGGGATCACTTATTAAGAATGTTATTTGAAAAACCTGATTTTATCATTTCCAGTGACTCCACCTAAAAGAACTCGGTTTTATGACAATCTACAGACTGTAGATTTCAAGACAGCAAACATAAATCATTTCTATCATAAACAGAAAAACACACACATTGTGATAAGGTTAGTGAATGGGTGGGCAAATAGAATTTTGGGCAGGGGTCACATACAGTATCTGTAGCAAATCTGAAAGTTAAAAAGTACTAGTAGCAGAGGCAAAAACTCAGATGTGGGAAGAGTTTGGAGAGGCCACAAAGAATGACTTTCGGTCAGGCTCAAAGCGGTCTGGCTAACTGTCAGGCCACTCAGGAAAGGGAGGCAGTTACTGGCCCGGGCTGTGTTCAGCAAGGTAAATGGACTGCATTTATATAGCACTTTTCCATCTGAATCAGACGCTCAAAGCGCTTTACAATTATGCCTCACATTCACCCCGATGTCAGGGTGCTGCCATACAAGGCGCTCACTACACCGGGAGCAATAGGGGATTAAAAGCCTTGCCCAAGGGCCCTTAGTGATTTTCCAGTCAGGTGGGCATTTGAACCCATAATCTTCTGGACTCAAGCCCAACACTTTAGCCACTAGACCATCACCTCCCCCAAGGGAGGACAGGACAGCTACTAAATTCAACTGAGCATATCGTCAGGCTGAGCCTTTTGGGGATGCTCCTTTTATACCCAATCATGACACTCACCTGTTTCCAATTAAGTGTTCTTTGAGCATTCATCAACTTTCCCAGTCTTTTGTTGCCCCATCCCAACTTTTTTGAAATGTGTTGCAGGCATCCATTTCAAATTTAACAAATATTTGCACAAAAACAATAAAATGTATCAGTTTGAACATTAAATATCTTGTCTTTGTGGTGTATTCATTGAATATAGGTTGAAGAGGATTTGCAAATCATTGTATTCTGTTTTTATTTACATTTTACACAATGTCCCAACTTCACTG
Source organism: Thalassophryne amazonica (assembly GCF_902500255.1). Lineage (NCBI taxonomy): Eukaryota > Metazoa > Chordata > Actinopteri > Batrachoidiformes > Batrachoididae > Thalassophryne > Thalassophryne amazonica. The sequence goes on from NC_047114.1 coordinate 69,114,311, forward strand.
GAATTGGGGTTGTACAATGTTGCATGGGAAGGCAGGGACAGTACCTCTGCAAACTAGGGTCATGGTCCCCATCTTTAAAAAAGGGGACAGGAGAGTGTGTTCCAATTATAGATGAATCACACATCTCAGCCTCCCTGGGAAAGCCTATGCCACAGTACTAAAAAGCAGACATAAACTTAGTCAAACCTCAGATTCAGGAGGAGCAATGGGGTTCCATCCTGGATGTGGAACTGTGGACCAGCTCTTTACCCTCATAAGCACATTAGAAGGGTCTTGGGAGTATGACCAACCAGTCTACATGTTTTGTGGACTTGGAAAAGGTGTACAACTGGGTCCCTCAAGGTGTCCTGTGGGGGCACTGCAGGAGTATGGAGTTCCGGAACCACTGCAATGCATGATTCATTCTCTGTATGAATAAAGTAGCAGGTTTTTCTGCATTTTCTGCATTACATCCAGTTTCTGGTGGGTGTTTGATCCTGCCAGGGCTGACCCTTGTCACCAATCCTGTTTGTGACCTTCAGGGACGGGATTTCAAAGAGCACTCAGGGACCGGAGGGTGTCCAGTTTGGTGACCTTAAAGTTGCATCTCTGATTTTTGCAAATGATGTGGTTTTGTTGGCTTCATCAAGCAGTGACCTCTGATGTGCACTGAGCAGGTCTCCAAATCTGAGACCATGGTCCTCTGTTGTAAAACATTGGACTGTCCCCTCTGGGTTGGGGACAGTTATTGCCCCAAGTGAAGGAGTTTAAGTACCTCAGTGTCTTGTTCATGAGTGGGGTTAAGTTGGAGCATGAGATCAATGACGGTTTAGGACAGCACGTAATGGTTAACAGATGCTATAACAGATTGTCATAGGTAAGAAGGAGCTGAGCAAGAAGGTGAGACTCTCGATCTACACTCCTATCCTCAAAGGTCATTAATTTTGTGGAATGACCAAAAGAATAAGACTGCGGATACAAGCAAGCAAAATGAGATTCCTACGTCAGGCTTACATTCTTGAACACTGTGACTATCCAGGAGGGACTCTGAGTAGAGCTGCTGCTTCTTCATATCGAAAGGAGCCAGCTGAGGTGGTTCAGCCATCTGGTGAGGATGCCCCCTGATCAATTCCATAAGGAGGTCTTCTAGGCACATCCAACTGAGAGGAGGCGCTGGGGAAGAACAGTCTCCTTAGCCTTGATTGTTGACATGGAGCATAACTTTGGTGCAGGACCAGCTGGGCAAAACTGTCTTTAAGTTCGATCCAAATTGGAATGACAGAAGAGAAACAGTTTGGGGGATTAATAAAAAAAAAAGACCTATAATTAATATAATCCTTAGTTTGCAGCCTTACTTTGCATTAGGGGTCTGATCAGAGCAGTACTCCGACAGGCTGTAAGAAGCCATACAAAATCTATGGCAGAAATTAAATCGGTTCTGCACTTTTCGCAAAACAGGGCAAGGTGTGAATGTGACTGCCATTTCTGGAAGCATTTCCATGGCTGGAATAAGGCTGTATGTAAATCAGTATCCACCGCCTAATGACTTCAAAAATGATTTTATGTTAAATTTGTTTAGGGTTAGAATCAGATTAAGGGTCTGGGTTAGGATATATATATATATATGTGTGTGTGTGTGTTTGGTAATTTGAACAATATATTTGGGGTCCAAACCACCACTCACTGCAGGAAAGTTAGATATTCACAGATTTGAAGTTCACTGGTCAATATAAATCATAAAAGAAACATTGTAGAAAAACAACACTAGCTTCTAACGTCACGAAAGTTGAAAATGCACCACTTTGGCCACCAGGGATCTCCTGCTTCTTATATTACAGCACTCAAGATTTGAAAAAATGTCATCTTGCATAATTTTATAAGATTTTTTTCCCTATTCATAAATTATTCAAAACTTCATTGTCAGAAGGTGTAATGTCACCAAATAAACTTCAGCCATCAGGGATCTCCTGGTGGTTATACTACAGCACTCAAGTTTGGAAAATATAGTTTTGCATATTTTGTTAGATTTGAAATTTGTTGCATTTTCATATTGTTACGAAGTAGTCACCTCATGGCTGCTGTATAGTTACTTCATTTCAACTAATGAAACAATGAGTGAGCTTACAGTTTCATGAATGATGGTAGTTGAGAAGAGAGATAAAGAGATGATAACTGATTTTAGGAAAAAGCAGGATGCCATCTCCACCGTCGTCATTAATGGTCTGGCTGTGGAAATTGTGCAGAATTATAAATATCTTGGGACCTTTGAGCATCAGATTGACCAGGTATGTAAGAATGCTCACCAACGCATGTATTTTTTATTGTAAACCCGGGCACTTTAATGTGGACAGCACTTTTAAGAAGATGTTTTATTATACCATACCACTTTTCGGCGCACTCCGGCTGGGGTACCAAAATAATGGAATGGCAACAAAAGAGAGGTGCAAACCCACTGCAACCATTCATACAGTTCCGGCTGTTTCAAATATTAAAATCATTCACTCACTGAATAAATATAAAGTCTTAATCTCACCTATTACGTCGGTTCAGTTGGATTAATCATCACAGCCTGACAAAAACTTATCCACTTAAAATGCACTTATTTTTGGAAAATGCCATCTGGAAAAGCTTTAATTCCTTGTTGTGGCTGAATAAACATAGCATTTTTAAAAAAACGTCCCTCTGTGTTTGTCTGCTCCAGATGTATTTCTCAGCCTGAACCAAAAAACGCAGGCACTCCCACAACAAGAACATTTACTTGTTTTAAAAGCTGAAAGACTCACAGCACTCCATTCATTCATTCATGCCAAATGTTTACCACAGGCATCAGTCGACTCTTCAGCATTCTACTTGCAACAAAAATAAACCCCATGATCCACAAAGACAGAAATTAAATTAAATTTTAAAAATGTGGACTAAGTGTGGAGTGGCGAGGCCACATGACAGAGTACACGCTCTTAATGATGTGCATGTCAATGCCTATCTTTTTCTGCATATCAAACAAAAGCGTACCGCTTGCGGTGGAAACACAAGCCAAGCCCGACTTAACCATTCTGACCTATACCATACTGTGCCGTACCAATCCGGACTGCTCAGTGGAAACAAGCCTTTAGTAATGTGGGAATGGACAGTTATCTGTCTGGGTGGTTGCCATCCAGGCCCCAGGGCTGTTTCATGGTGTGGATGGGGCAAAGAGCAGTGCCAGTGCATGCTCTCAGACTTAAGTATAACTAGCAGAAGACCATTGATGTGTTAAGTGAATTTGGGGTCATTACACCTTATGACAGGGAAGTTACTGAATATTTTATTTTTTATATATGTATGCATGTGCAAAATAACATTTTTCCAAACTGAGTGTTATTATATACGCAGTAGGAGACCCCAATGTGTGAAGTGAATTTTGTGTCACCACACCTTATTGCATGAACTTGCTTGATATTCTTCTCGTCTCTTTTCATTTTTGCATTTGTAGACAGTCCCGACACATATTATTCCAGCTAGGATAAAAATGAGGTTGTAGCTGGTTGTCGACCTTCCTGACATTAGAAACAAGTGTTTGTTTGTTGACTAAAGTCCACAGAGTCCTGCACAGTCCAGTCCAGGTCCTGTATTGGAATAGTGAAGACTCACAAAATGTAGAAAAGTCTGTTGTTGTTTTTTTTGTTTTGTTTTGTTTTTTCAATTAGTGGGCAACCAAGCAGAATCGCTTTTTCTGTCTAGTCTCTTCTGCCTATGAAGTTGCAGGAAATTGGCTTCCATTAATATTTAAAAAAAAGATAGTGCGATAACTTCTCCATTTGAATAAAATAAATAAATCCTCCGCTGATGCTGCACCCAAGTGCCACTATATTTCTGAGGAGAGCGCTGGCTATGGCATCAGATCAGTGCCAGAACCACAAAAATAATCATAAAACTGTTGTGCCGTACCCAGTTTCGCCACTGTGTTGTGTCTTGGTGGCTTCCCTCACTTGTCTCCTTCCAGCATGACCATTTAGTTTTTAAAAACTGCCTACTCGACACAGATTTACCATAAAGTACCACACTATATTTCTAAATGACTGATGTAAATGAAGTCAAAGAAATATTCAGCGACTTGGAAACGTTCATGTAATCATCTCCTGACATTTCTCACGAAGACTGGCTGTAAAAATGATTAATTAATTCTTACATTTAGAATAAACTGCCCATAGCCCCACCCACCCACCCTGACCCTCTTGGAATATGTTGCAGGCCACAAAGTGTGGATTTTCCCCTGAAGTGCTCCTGGATGAATGTCCAGGAAGGATCATGGGGCATCTTCCAGCTTTCACTCGCACAGCCCCACCGACCACTGAGGGACAAAGTGGTGTTCACTCCCACCCGGGCACATGCCAGTCTGTGGGCCCCATGCCCCACCTCGCTGGAAGTTTCATTCATCCAGGAATAGTTAGGAGGAAATCCACACTTTGAGTGCGCCGTGGCGTGTGATCACAGTGCAGTGTCGGAGGTTACAAATTGGCCGATTTTCGATTATCACTCGGGAATTCTCACACTTGTCTCTACCGAAGGACTGGAAGTACGGAAGCGATTACACACAATAAAAATAAAAATAGCCTGATCTCATAATTACGAGATCCTGATGTCGTAATTACGAGATCAGCGGTCAATTTTTTTTTAATCCAATGAATGCAATACGCTTCCGTAGATATGGGGTTGTAAAAAAACAAACAAACAAACAAAAAAAACCCCAAAAACAACAATTAAAAATATATATAGTTGAAATGTATAGAGAAAAACTTCATAAGCTGTGTGATCTTTATTAAGAATTTTGAAAGTCAAATACGTTTTGCAACTCCAGAAAAATCTTATTTGTGGAAGACGGGACAAAAATGGCTCTTATAAAGGTTGCAGACCCCAAACAATAGACCTTACAGCAACACTGCTATTAAATATTAAAACAATGAAAAAAATTATGCTAAAAGACATTTTCCCAAACTGAATGCTGTATAACCAGCAGGAGATTGCAGAGATGTGTGCAGTGAATTTGGTGATAACACACCTTATACGAATGAATTTATTAAATATTTTTCAGACGTCTCTTTCCGTTTTGCACTTTGTAGACGGTCCCTACGCTTCCGTTTCTCAAGGTTGTAGCTCGTTACGTTCCTGAGGTTAGAAACTAGTGTCGTATGTTTTTCTACGTTTCTCTTAAGCTTTGTACTTTGAACCTATGACTATCTTTCTAACTTTACTGCAGTTAATTTTTGCGAACTCACCTCATTTTGCGTGAGTGTTCACACCGTCCTCATGTCGACTCAAGACCAGGAGAACGTAACACACAGACCCCGACACCACAAGAAGAATCTCAGTGGATTTAAAACCTCTGAGAACCAAATAACAATTCTTCAGCAAGGAAACCGCCTTCTTCTGAAGTTAACTGACGTTTGGCAACCAAAGAAAAAGTGCAATCCTGCCATCTATAGGACCGGAGTGGGAGAACGACATCTCACACGAAAGCAAACATTTGCGGTATGCGGAAACTGGTTTGTTGCAACCGCTAATGCATATATTACTGGATAGCTCATTGGCGCGCGCGCGCGCACGCACACACACACACACACCCCCCATACAATCCGCTGAAGCAAACTGGCGGCCATCTTGCCACTCCCAACTTATCTCACATAGCTTATGAGAAGGTCAACAATTTCAAGTAATGAAATTTTCTCATTTACTTATTTTTGTTCTTCAGATAATGTAAGATTAATCCCCCATAATCTATGCATGCCATGATTAGTTATTTAATTTATTTTCTTTCTTTCTTTTATTACTTTGACACTTCTCACAGGGACAAATACTCAATTCAAAAATTATCATTCTTTAATCAAATTTTATATATGTTTTGTGGAATCATCAGCATGCAACTTTGTTCTTTGTAATTTTGTTTAAAAAATACCTTCATGTGCAGCTATACACTGCGCAAATTACCAGATCAAAGGCTGTGGACGAACATTTCACCTGTGAGTATGATTGAAATTGGAAGTAATGAAAAATAATTTGAAAAGTTCTATCCCTTATTCCAGCATATAGGCAAATATAATAATAATAATAATAAAAACACAACACAAAACACATGTGTAGCCACATGTTGTGTTTTGTGTTGGGTGAGCTATTTTAAGACATTTATTGGGTCTAGTTGTGCATAGTTTTACTTATTGAATAAAAACAATAAATCCTCTGTTGATGCTGCACCCAAGTGAAGCTTCCCCCAAGTGATTCTTCACCCAAGGCTGAAGCTCATAGAGCTGTGTGTAAAAAATGTTGTCACTGCAGGGAAAACTAACTCTCCTGTAGTTCTTTAAGTGGTGTTTTATTCTTTTAGTGCAGCTATTTAAAAAAATCCACTATTTCTGTATCATCCATCATGACTTTTGTTATCCATCCTCTTATATATATATATATATATCCTGTTGAGAAAAGTGTATAAAGAGTGTAGTGAGGGGTTTTACAGCCTTAAAACATCTATAGGTAATAATTGTAAAAAATAACGCTGACTACTTTGCGGATTTCGCCTATTGCGGGTTATTTTTAGAATGTAACGCCCCTTCGCGGGCTTGCAGTTTCGCAGATTTTTTTTGTGCAATTTTGCATGCTTCTTTTTTTTAACAGCGCATTGTGTTCTGCGTCCCTATCAGGCGGGCCGGTCGGCATCACAGCGATTGCTCTCACTGCCTCCAGTGTGCTTACTGAGTCTGCGGGCTTGGTAAGCGCCGCAGCGGGCCACTCACACCGCCCCCGTCTGCTGTGCCGAGCTACATCCACCAGGTCCAGAGACTACGTTCGCTGTTTTGATGTGCAGCGCCTGCTGCATGGTCTCCGTAACCGCAGCCGCAGAGCTCCGTGGCCATGACTTGGATTCTTTGCGGGTCCCGCATCCTTACCCCCGGAGGCAGTGAGAGAAGGGAGAGCATGCACATTGTGTTCTGCGTGCATTTATCATTTATAGGTATATGATAAAATCCTTATGAACTTGTTTTACCAATGAATATGGCTTTATACACCCTGAGGCCAAAGGCCGAATTATAGCAACAAGAGAGAGACCTGCTAGTGATGCCACGGTGCCTCTCTGCTCTGATTGGCTGTCACCCCCCCCCCCCACCACCAAAAAAAATACAGATTTGCATGATTCATAGCTTAAAAATATTCAACAGAATGTGACCTTTTGACCTCTTACAAAAGGTCAGGGTTAGCCATCTTTGAACTTGTCCAAGGTCTGTGTGCCAAGAATGTTCCCTGTGAATTTGAAGACTGTGGCAGTAATAGGACTGGAGTTATGCTGAGCACAGACAGACAGACAGATGGACGGACTGGCGCAAAGCCTTCGCAATACCTAAAATACCCAGTAGCCATATTTAATGGCCTCGGGTAAAAATAGGTTGCAAAATAATGTAGTTTGCAGTGGTGGCCAAGCGGATCAGTGTGCTTGTTTCCAGTGAGGAAGGTTCCTGGTTCAAAGATGACCCTTGGCCCTTACCAATGTAATGTGGAATTGCATCAGGAGGGGCATCCGGCATAAAACATATGCCAAATCAACACGCAGATCTGCTGTGGTGACCCTGAGTGGAAAAACAAGGGAGAAGCTGAACGGACTTAGTCACAAAGTAAAGCAAACACAGCCTGCTGTGAAAGGTTTTTAAAATTGAGATGGTGGACAAGCGGTTAAGTGTGCATGTTTCCAGTGCTGGAAGTTCCCAGTTCAAACCCTACCCATTGTCCATAACCCCAAGAGAGAAACTGAAGGTGCTTACCTACCAAAGTAAAGTAACCTGCAGCGAAAGGTTTTTAAGTTTTTTCTTTTCCAACTTCAGAAACCATGCTGTTAAGTCAACTTGCTTTTCTGAGTGAGGTTATGAGTTCAATCAAACCCGAGTTGCTAGTTGTAATTCAAAGATGAGTCAACTTGACGTCCTCTGAACTCAAACACCTACTTACAACAAGTCAGCACAACTATCAGGCCTGAAGTTGAGAACTTAAAAACCTTTCGCAGCTAGTTGCGTTCCATTTTTAAGTCGGCTCAACTTCTTGTATTTTTTACAGTGGATTATGTCAGTTAAATCTGGTGATAATTAAGCTTTTAAGTGTCTAAATTAAGTAAAAACACTTGATAATACGGTACCAGTGAGTGTGAAACTTGCAGAAATTGTTAATGATCCATCAGGTGGAGTATCATCTGTTCCAGCAGCCCAATCAGCTGATAGAGTCCTGCCGCCAAGAAGAAATCGCATTTGAGGGGTACTGCCCTTTGGCCAAAGGTCAAGTCCTAAATGACCCCACTATTGTGAAGCTTGCGGAGAAGTATGACCGAACACCTGCTCAGATCTGTATCCGCTGGAGCATACAGGTAAGAAAAGAAAAATAACCCTTTTTAAAATTATGTTGTGCAGAAGTAGTAATATTTAATACAGTGAAAATGTAATAATATAAAATGTAAGATAGAATTTTGCCAGAATTGGTGTTAATGTGAAAAAAGCAGTTACTGTTCTTTCATGCCACTACTAATAAATTAAGACTGCAATTAATTTTTTGTCACCAATTAATGTTACGTTCTCAATTAATTGATGAGTTATTTGGTCCATATAATGTCAGAAAATGCTGGCAACCGTTCATCAGTGTTTCACAAAGCCTGAGATGAAGCCCTGATTAGTCTGTTGTCCACAATCCAATCTACAACTGAAATATCTCCTAACAAATCAAACCCTCCTTTCTTTCTTTTATCCTCTCAGAATGGAGCCATTACAATACCAAAGTCCACCAAAAAGCAGCATGTGCTACAAAACTGTCAGGTGACTACTTCAAACAGTAATCCTGGTTTGACATTAGAGTGACCCATTGTCTTTCTTTCCGACCCAACTCGTCCCTTCTTTCGTTCTTCTTTTCACTCACAGGTGTTTGATTTCCAACTAGAGGAGGCAGACATGGAAGCTTTGAAAAAGCTGCATGATGGGAGACATGTGAGCTGGAATCCGGCAAACGTGGAGTAACCTTGCAGAAACCCATTAATAACTAGAAGAGTCCTTCCAGAACTGGGACATGTGGGATCCATATGGGAAGTGTTGAGATCCGACTGATGGGTTGGGCACCATCATGTGCACAAAATCAAGGCAACGTCTCTGTTAGCGGCTGATCTTCCATCAACATGCGCTAACCCCCCAAAATGTAGTCCATTTAACTGGGATTTTGCTCTTCACCTCTAATGCTTATCTTTTGGGCCATCGGTTTTTGTGATAACAGGACTCTGTGTGTGTTTGGTTCCTGAAGTGTAACATTTCCGTTTTGTCTGACCTTATATGTAGACAGGTGTGGGCCTTTCCAAATCATGTCAAATTAACTGAATTTAGCACAGGTGGACAATTAACTTGTAGAAACATCTCAGGGATCATCAGTGGAAATAGGATGCACCTGAGCTCAATTTTGAGCCTCATGGCAAATGCTGTGAATACTTATGTACGCGTGATTTCTTAGGGTTTTTTTTTTTTAATATATAAATTTGCAAAAATCTTAAAAGGAACTTTTTCAAATCATCATTATGGGGTTATTGTGTGTAGAAATTTCAGGAAAAAAATTAATTTGATCCACTTTGGAATAAGGCTGTAACATAAATTGTGGAAAAAGTGAAGTGCTGTGAATACTTTCCGGATGCTCAGGGTGTGCGTGTGTGTATACATATCTCCAGACAACCAATGATTTATAAAGGAAAATCATGGAAAACATTAGGGGTGCCCAAACCTTTACATACCACTGTGTATGTGTGTGTATGTATATGCAAAAGTATTCAGCCCTTTGGTATTTCATGCATTTTAATTTGTTTATGGCATTTTAAATACAAAAAGTAAATCGGGCTTCTCAATATAAAAAAAAAAAATCTCTGAAATTATCTCCCTTAGACTCAAACTGAAAGTCAATCTCTACAACTTGATATAAATCATTTAAAAATATAAAAGCCTAGATGAGGGGTTGCATAAATAATGGGCCCCTTTGGTACAATACATGTAAATAATCAATTTAATTGCCAGTTTTCTTCAGACAAGTCAGGGGATGGATACATGAACATTTCCAAGTCACTGAATGTGTCTTGGACTTTATTTATATCAGTTATGAAGACATACAAATGGTATGTTACTCTGTGGTAAATCTGCATGGAGTAGACAGTTCTCAACAACTGAGTGACTGTCCACGAAGGAGAAGAGTGAGGAAAGCCACCAAGACGACATTTTCGGCTTCTCTGGCTGTGACTGGAGAAATTGTGCATATGCATGTTTTGCATTTTATATCCCCAGTTATACAGCTTCATGATGAAGTGGTACACAGGAGGATTTTCTTTCACCAAAACATCAAATCTAGGCTTGCATCGCAGGTGTACCTCTTGGCAAATTGTAGTTGAACTTTCAGGTCTTCTTTTTGATAAAAATACAAGAATCACGACATCCATGTAGGCCTTTCAATGGTTCCTGTTTCAGAACCAAAACAATGACCAGGATGTGTTCTGAGAATGTCACTTTAAAGATCTTCTATTTCAACCTGCAGCGACCGTGCAAAATGAAGACACAAACATTCAGTTAGCAATAACCTTTAATTCTTTCCCCTCATCTTAGAATCACTGTTGTACATAAGTTTTTGTTTACTCAATTTCACAGGTTCTTTTATTTATTTTTTTTTCATTCATCAAACTTCCAGTTTGACCTCTCTCTCTTATCAAACAAAACAAAACAAAAAGCAGATTGTATTATACAAAAATGCAAACCAATTTTCACACAGTGAATTCTCTTACAAAGTCATAAAATGGCGTTATAATGGCTACATCCACATTGGAGGAAGATAATTCTAGACATTCCTTAATGGAGTATAATATACATATAAAAAATTTTTCTTGCTGAAATCAAACCTGTACCTTAATTTAAGAGATATTTTACAAGGGTGTAATTGTATATATATATAAAAAAAAACAGTTTGTGAAATTCCCCAGAAAGTCCGGGAATAAAATCTGAACCTTGAACAGCAGTAACAGAGTTCAGTGGTCACAGGAGGGAGCGGAGGGGTTCATTTGATAGGTCTAGAAGAGGCCGGCAGCACTTACACTAAAAAAAAAACAACAAAAAAAAACGCACACAGCAAGAATGAAATGAAGGTCTTTGCTACATAATAAATCACCACATTTTAAGCTAAAGATGGGTCCTCAGACCAGTGAAACGATCACGCAGAATCAGCATAGATTTTTGGTTGACTCGCACTTGAAGAGAATGAAGCTCCACAAAATACTGAGTCAAGTCCACGAGTATTTAGACAGCAATATTTGTAATTTTGCCTCGGTGCAGTGGAGTTTACAGGAGACAATCAAGATAACTAACTGAACAAACTAAATACAAACAGAACTGTGAATACAAATTACAGCTTGAATAGCCAGGGGCTTTTTTTTTTTTTTTTTTTGAGGGAGATGGATACTTGAACATTTCCAAGTCATGTGTCTTGGACTTCATTTGTATCATTCATTAAGAAACACAAAACGGAACAATACCTTATGGTAAATCTTTGTCAAGTTGGCAGTTCAGAAAAACTGAAGAACCGTGCAAGGAAGATGAGTGAGAAAAGCCACAAAGACACGCTTTACAACTCTGAAGGGGTTATCGGCTTTTGAGGATGTAACTGGAAAATCTGGATAATACAACTTCTGCTTGTTGAATCAACAGTCACAGCTTCATGGTGGAGTGGAATTGAGATGGATTTCAACCCAGGAAAATCAATCAAATCCAAGCTGGAGTCCCCCATGTACCGTCTGGTAAACCGCAGCTGAAATTTCAAGTCTTCTTTAAAGAAAATCCTTCGCTGTTCCACTCTGCCATAAAGCTGTATAACTGATGATGCAACAGACAGAAGACGCAGTATACAGTTTCTACAATCGCAGCAGAACCATGTAATTCCTTCAAAGTTGTAATGGGTGTCCCGATGACTTTCCTCACTTGTCTCCTTGCATGGTCAGTCACTTTTCAAGAACTGCCTTCTCACGCAGATTTTAAAGAATACCACACTGGTTGTATTTCTTATTGCTTGAGGCAAATGAAGTATAGATATTGATATTTAGTGACTTGGAAAATGTGTTCATATCCTGATGTGTCTAAAGAAAACTAGCTGTGAAAGTGATGACGTATAAAATAATGTGTATATTTATTTTCTTCAATTACTTATTGTGGGCTGTGAAAATGCAGGGGCTATGTATAAAAATGGCTGACCTTCCTACATGGTTGAAATTTGACACTACAAGCACATCTTGACTGTTTAATTTCAACTCCATTATGGTGGTGTACAGAGGCAAAATTCCAAGAACTGTCACTGTCCAAACACTTCTAGATCTGACTGTATTCCTTCTTTGCATGAGATTCATTGATCTCAATTTATTAAACATGACCACAACAGAATGAGGCCGGAACATCAATTTCTCTGAATCCTTAAAAAATTCCAACAAACTTAGTGTGACTTTGAATAAATGACTAAACCAGATGATCCATTTAAGACTGTCAGATTTTGTCGAACAATTTTGTCAAATACTGCAGAATCAAAAGGATTTGGGGGAATTAAGACTAGACATCCAGCTTTAGCCATCGCATTAACCATAAAACATCTTACTTTAAATCTTCATTACTGCATGGATGCTGTCTCAAAGGAGGACAATCTGTTGGAGTTCATCTGAATGAGTGAATGAAGCCAATACAATGTCAATATTTTTCCAGTCACCTCATGCTGCCGTAGAAGAATCAGGACCACCGTAAGAGGAAATAAGGCCAACCTTTCATCAGAGGCTTCCTGAAGCTTCCCATTGGGGGTGGGAAACAACCCCAACACTTATTTTTTTCCTAATACCTCAAACACTATCATGCAGTACAGCACACATCTCTTGTTCTTGGGGGGGGGCGGCGCACGCAACCTTAAGTCATGTACTTTATCTACAATACAATGTAATACACACCAAATGTCTCCATAAATTTTCCAAAGATACAGAATTTAGTCTTCTTTGGAAGCAAAGTCCATAAAGAACATCTCTGTTTGAACACAAACGTTTAAGTGATCTAACATCAATGCACACAGAAGTCCTTCATCTGGGAAAGGATAAAGTCTGTGTTGGCAACCAGTAGACTGAAAAAAAAAAAGAAAAAAAAAGCTGATTCTAAGTAGAGATCATTTAATATAAATGCTGAGCAAGCAGAATAAGAGGTGGCACATTAATAGTGCTTTAGTATATTAATGTATGTATACATACTCACATAAGTGAACTGTGTACCAAATAATAAATGCAGCAAGGGGGGTGTGGGGGGTGGGTGTGGAGGTACAAAACCCCCCAGAAAGAACCCGCCCTAATTATTCGCTACCACATTACCAATCAAGTGGAAGAGATGCTCTTCGAATGAATCAGGGAAGATGTCTGACAACATTTGGGTTAGGGAATTTTCCAAACTGTCAGTTTTTCAGTACGCCCCATCTGACAAAAATGAAAGTTCTGCATTCGACTACGATCAACATACAGCGCCACCTCTATCCTCCAACCGTTAAAGCACAGTAACTAGCTTCTGGCAGAGCACTGAAATTGTAGACAGTCACGTTAATTGCTTACAGAAGGCAAAAAAGCTTTGTTGAGCTTCAGAGGTAAACATGGAGAGGGCAATAAAAGCGATAATGGTGGTGGTGATGACAACAAGCTGTGAGTTAAAACAAAAACAAAAACATGATCATTCTAGTACTCAAATACAGGAGAAATTTACATTCTTTAAATTTCATATCAGGAAATGTAAAGAAAAATTCCTCGTTTCCAATTCTGCAACAAGTACTATTATCCTCAACTGTACACTTAATTTCAAATGTGCTGCGCAGCTAAAAACGCTACAACAGTTATGGCCTTTCCATAAATTAAGGTTCTTAAAAAAAAAAAACATCCAAGTAAATGCTTTGAAGTTAACCATTTTGTAATAGAAGTTCTGTCAAGCCATCACGAGGTAAGCTACACCCCCGAATCACAACAACGTAGAGCATGAAAAGTAACACAAAACTAAAACGACACAAGGGAAGGCAACTTCATAGAAGTTAAGGAGAACAAATGACAAGATAATCCCAATGGGGAGGCCTTTTGTGTGACCAGATGAGAGGCTCTGAGGAGGGAAATCCTTATTCACCCTGACAGTCACATTCACATCAAATGCAGGATTCAATAGATTCCTGGTGCAGAAAATGCACCCTTTCACTTGGGTTTGTGTGTGTATTTTGAAAAACTAAAATATATATATATATATACATAAATAAAATTTTCTTTATTTAAACATGCTTTGAAGGACTTCACAATAAAACCAGACTGGGACTAAACGCCAGCCCTTCAGAGCACACAGGCGAAAGGCACCGCGGCCGAACCCACGTCAGGTCAGAAGCGCAGAGAATATTCCCTTGTAGAAAACATGTAGAAAGCTCATTATCAAAAAGACTTTTTCGCAATCTTTAAAACAGAATGCCTCAATTAAATATATAACATACCACTTTTCAAGTATGAAACAGACGTGATGTATTCATAAAATGCACTACTAAAATTACTCTTCTCGCGGCGAGTGAGCATGTGCATGAGGTACAAATGGGTCGAGGGGGGGAAAAAAAAGAAGCCAACCTTGCTGATTTGAGTCCGAATTTCAAATGAATACTGACTTAATATTTGATTGCATTTCCCTTCTCAGACCCTCTGAATCTGGGCAACCAATTCTGATGGTTTTAAACGATTCTGGGGGTGAGCACCAAGTGCCACATTTTTTTCTCTCGCCTACAATAACTTCATGGAACATCACCTGTAAGAAGTGATGAACATATATGTTCTCACAGTGCATATGTGACAGTGCTCTGCATGTAACCGTTTATTTACATACCTATGTAAAATAGAACTAAATCAAGCCTCTTCTGTGCTCAAATATATGTCATCGGCCTGCCCTCTTGAACAGTATTACATACCAGTATCAACATCACCACCATTTGCCCTTCCTAGTAGAATCTATAGTGACCTTGCGATACAATAACCCCCCCAAAAAGAAAAGCACACACACGCACACAAAACAAAATGCACACACAAGAAATGTTATATGCCTTGGTTTCCAGGCAAGGAAAGTCATTAAAAAAGCTCATTCACAGAACAAAAAGAAAGAAAATTTCTATCACGGCAGATACTGCTCATCTTCTAAACAGAATGGGTGTATGTTTGCCTGTGCATGCTTTCAAATGAGCATTCTGAGTTTGAGAGTGTGCTGCCTACGAGCAGGAATGGACGCCATTCTTCTGCAGCTCTGAACCGCCGGCACCCGAGTCAGAACACAGGCTCAATGTAGACGCCTTATTCGCCAGTGACAGCATGGACCCGCCCACAACACTTTCCTGCAGACTGCTGGAGCCGTTTGACACCTCGCTTAAGTGAGAAAAGAGGAACCGGGTGAGAAGGCAGGGGAAAGGAACACGGCAGTTCAACATGCTCAGCCCAGCGGTGTTGATGTGCTGGCTCACCTGAGGGCCAGAGACATGTCCTCCAGCTGACCTTTGTGCTCAGGCTGTCCATTCTCTGCAGGCTTCATCTTGTACTGCTGCATGTCATGCGCTACTTGGCTCTCCTGGGGTACAAATAACAACAGCTTTGAATTCTCATGGATTTTCAAAGACATACACAATGTTTTCTGTATCATCCACATACAGTGTGATATGATGGACTATCAATTCTGCTGTGGCCTAACTGAACTGGGCTCAAGAATCCCTGCTCAGTCTGCCCTCCCTCACCATTGCCATTTCACGGGTCCTCTTGCCGATCTCTCGCTCCACCTGGTGGAGCTCCAGGCTGAGCTGCTCACTGGAGACAGCTGCTGCACTTACTCCCCCTGTTGGCCACTTGGGCTGCTGTAGGGCTGCTGCTGGCTGGCCCTGGTTGGACAGCACAGGCTGCCCTGGCAGTGCACTGGCATCTCTCTGCAGCAGTAATGAGTTACTGGCAGCCTGTAATAAGAGACAGAAGATAAAAATGACAGGATGAAGGATGTGTTGAAATGTGTCGCATTACCAAGAAAATATACTGACTGCAAAGTGCATATTATACTTCACAAAATGTAATCTAGAGACAGCTAGGTGTTATGAGTGTCAACTGCTCGACACTACAATTCCACCAAATGAGAGCAGGGACATGAGGCAGTGCAAAGCTGTAACTGTAAGGTGCATTAACTATTTAATAAAAAAAAAAAAATCACTCACTGGGTAGCAACGGTCTAATGTTACCCAGTGAACACAATACATCAAAGCACATACGACTACTGCTGAAGCAACCGGTGGATAGCAAATAAATTATAAATTCCACCAAGCTAGAGGAAGACCGTAAACGCTACTAATAATATTTCAGCAGCATGAGCTGCCCAGGTCAAACAAGGCCACTCCTGCTAACAACTACAAACAAAGAAAAATACAAAAACACAAAGTATAAGTACCTCCATGCTGTGCATCTGCGTCTGTTGGTTGATCTGATGGTTGACCTGCTGCAGTTCAATCTTCAACTGTTCTCTGTCTGAGGCTGCCAAAGTTAGGCTGCAATGGCGACAGTGAAAGACGTCATTACTTTAGCCTCTTGAAAGTGTGTTTCTCATATTTACCTGCATACACAATCAATGTGTTTAATAATAATAACAATAACATACACACCGCTCACTAAAATGTCCCTGAGAGGAGGAGGCGGTCTGATGGGAGGGGTAAGAAGTTCCACCCCATGCTCCATGGCTTACATATGAGTACTCTGCAAAAAGAAGATGGTTAAATATTTGGGGGGTGTTCATGCTATGTGAAGATTTGTTTCCTGGTAATAGAAACCTTCTTTACAACAATTGGTTAAATGAAGAACACCTACAGGAGGCAGGCAGGTGTATCTGTGACACAGTCATTACAGCAGTAACCAGGGATCCTCCTGAGAGACCTCGTACCAAAGGGGTCAAATTTGACACATATGATGTAATTTCTCTACTTCCGGGGAAAAAAGATAGCATTTTCTCTGAGGTTTTGGGCAAATTACACGCAAACAAAGTGAACTCTGTAAATTTGAAGTAAACAGCATAAAAAATCTCCAAGATGTTAGGTTATTTTACAGAAAAGTAGAACGGGAGAAAAACGGCTTTAAATTTTCACATTTACATTGTATTTTTATGTGAAATTTATTGGTTTTAGCTTTATTTAAAACAGATCTGAGCTTGAAACATAGCGTTTTAAAATATAAATTAAGGTGAATCACATATTAAATAAAAAAAAAAGGAAGTTTTGGCCCCTGTAACACTTTATGGACCATCTTGTGAAATGTGACCAAATGTCTCTGCCTCCACTTCATACAGCACTCACAGTATCTGTGTACAGGCTAGCTATATGGTCCAGCAACTTCTTGGGGATCCCACAAATTCTCAGGATGTCCCAAAGAGCAATCCAATCAACTGAATCAAACACCTTGATGGTGCAGCTGAATCAGAGTTTGAAAATCTACAATAAAAATAAAATAAAACAAACAACAATGGATGACATGACAAGCAAAAAGATAAATTCTGAAGTACACAGGGTTATATTATCTGCTCACACTGAGTATAATTCTTCAGCTAAAATGCCCAAAAGTAATTGGAAGGCACTTCCTTGTGCACATGCAGAATGACCCAAACCATCTTATAAACGCACCCCAAAAGTTGACAAAGGCAAAGAACTACAGCAGTCTGCAATAGCTGTCAATCACGTGAACAACTGAATATGGATTTTAGTTGTTAAACACAAAGCTGAAGTCACCATGCCACAATAGCTGTAGTGAAGGCCTGGCCTTCACTGCCATCAGGACTGCAACCCAGAGTCCAAACCTGGCAATATTAGAGTTTTTTTTTGGGGGGGGGGGGAAACCAAATATCAATATTTGGAGAGAGATGTGTGGAAGGAGGTGTTCCCCCATCCTGGAGAATTATGCTACAGTGGTGTCGGATAGTGCAGTAGTTAGCACTCTTGCCTCACAGAAAGAAGGACCTGGGTTCAATTAAAAGTTATATACAATGCATGTGGTTTCTTACCTGCCATGGCCATATGTTTAGAGTTTGGGTTCTGGGAAGTAGAGGCCATGGCCTGTACAGGGCCAGTGGTCTGGTATCCAGTTTTTGAAGTGCGGGAGATTGCACCAAAGCGTGACACAGTGGGCTGGGGGCCAAACGGGATAATGGGATCATCATCCTTGACTTCGGTACCCCTCCGAGCCTCCAGCGAAGGTTCCCTCAAACTTTTAGTGTCCACATTCTTACAGAGTAAGAAAAGGGAAACAGTCAGACAAAAAACAATGGTGCTGTATGTAAAGCTCAGAGGAAGAAACACAGACTTGCAATGTGACAATTTTTTTGTGTATTTTTTATTTATGTTTTTTGTATTATTATTGACTTTTATTGTTGAAAAACATCAAGACGCAGCTACAATACTGATTATTTCTATGATCAGAAACAGAGCTGTGCCACATCATACTGTCCATGATAATACCTGTATAAATGTTTATGGGATAAAAGAAGTGTCATATCGTGATATAAACAGCTGAGTTTCTGTTACAGAATAGGGGAGTAGCAAGATGGCGCTGGTGTGTTTGACAAGCTGCCCACTTTTCTTTTTCCATTTCTTTTGTGTTTTTCTTTGGTTGGCAATGCTTCTCCTCTCCTGGTTTATAATGTCAAGCAGAGTCATCTGCTAGAGTTGTTAATTAGCATTGCAAAAATAAGCAAGTCCTGTAATATTTCTGTCAGCTGTACTGGTGTTTTAGTGGGCGAGTGGAGAGCAAGCGTCAGTCTGAGGGCACAAGTGCGGCACACCTGACTGAAATGAAGATTGTAAGACTGCAGACAGCATGCTGCAAGGTTTTAAAATCCATTCACTGTTGAGGTCAACTGGTTTTGAAGTGTGAGAGATCTTCACAGCTATTCACAAACAGGTTCTGCTGTGCGTGCATGTACATACCGAAGCTCAGCTGTATTGTCGGTGAAACTGACTGGTTTTAGCATGGTAGGAAGAGCGACACTCACTCAAGCTGGATTTAAACCAGCATAAACGCACTGGCGGCCTGCAGTCTTGTTTGTCTGGGGCCACAGACCCTCCACCCAAAATTAACCTTCAGACAGAGGAATCTGACAGTTGCAAAACTGATGCCCTTAACTAATAGCAATGTTCTGCTTTATACAATCAGCAGTGACATTATTTTGCACTAATTAACAACGGATCATTGCCCACTAAATTAGCTGAAACTGTACTAACTTGCAAGTCCAATCGAGGATGTCACATGTCACGTGCAGGGGTGCCACACACAGGCGAAGGTCAAGTTTAGCCGGTGTTCTGGTGAGATGTGCGATCTTGTCGAATTGTACGTCTCGTTGCATAAATCGACAGTTCCGCGTCCCGACAATATTGTGCTGTAAATACAGCGTGCACATGCAAATTTTAATTTTTTTTAAATTGAAAAGACACTTATTGCTGTTGTATTTTCATTCCTCGGTCGCTTGGTCGGGGAGTTCAACATGGTAAAGAGAGGCACATAAACCCGACGGGGGGAGGTGTGAATGTCTGGGGAGAGAGAAGTGCATGGAGGGCTGACCTCTAAACAGGAATGACATCTCATCAGAACACCGGTCACAATACGCTGGGCTGTGTAAACAAGCAATCTCAACTCATCTTTCCTCTGTTTTTCGCAGTTTTTTTTCCACCAATAAACCATGCCAGAGACTTGTGCAGTTCACTGTCACAGCAGACGTGGACCGAAGGAGAATGTGAACTTCTACAGGATTCCAGTGGACACAGAGCACTGGCTTTTGCCCAAAAATCCCACAGCAGCAAACACAAAATTCAATAAAGTTAATGACAAACATTATCACTAAGGGTAGCATTAGAAACAGCAAAATAGCAAAATAAAATTAAAAAACCGCATCTTGAAAATGTTAACTCATTTTTATTACGGAAGCTGTGACGGGACAATGAAGAACCCCCCCCCCCCAAAAAAGAGAGAGAGAATTGCCTGAGTTTTCCTCCACAATCCCATAGCAGCAAATACAAAATACAATAAAGTTAATGCCGAACATTATCACGAAGGATAGGGTTAGAAATAGTAAAATTAAAAAAACAAAACGCATAATGAAAATGTTATTCATTTCGATACGGAAGCCGTGACAGGACGTGGCTGAGTTTTGGTCCACAATCCACAGCAGCACACACAAAATTCAATAAAGTCAATGACAAGCATTATCACTAAATACGTTTATAAATATGTAAGTCTGCAATCCTCAATTAACTTAAGTCTTGAGTGTATTTACACGTGGGGTGATAATGTCGCTATAGGTGCAGTCAACAAAGAAAACAACATGCCCGGTGCCGTGTACCACCAGACAAAACAGCAATTTTCTCCTTGTACCGCTGTAATTCAGCACCAGAAAGATGCCTGGTATGTTCGCTTACTCCACTATCAGGTTCAGACATGATGAGTTTATCTGTAAGCTTCTCCCACAGTTTGCAGCATATACGTTGTTTCTCATGTAAATAATCCTGGAAGCACTGCACATGGCCAGCAACATGGCGTTGGGAAGTGGCTGGGTCACATGACTGCATGGGGTCTACAGTTATCATTTGCATCAACTGCAATTAATAAGGAAGTCCTGTTCAATATTGCCATATTTATGTGTGTTTTTAAATATGTTTCCACTAAGCATATTTTCAATTACCTTCAAATTATATAATTTTGCATTTATGTTCTTGTACACATGCACAAACCTAATCATGTCTAAAAGTGAGGGCAGCGTGTCGGCCTCCAATTGTTTAGTATCTTTTTCTATATCATTCCTAAATATTATCGCAAATGTCCTTGAAATATCATGACAAACGTTTGAGGCTATATTGTATGCTGCTAATTCAAATGTTTACAAGAGAAACAGCAGAATATTTTCTGGCAACAATGTGGACTCACCATCATCTCCATGGTACCAGGAACCATCACTTCTTTGGGTTTGGCATCCTTTGAACCAATGTAAGAGCCAATGGTCTCACAAGACCATGGGGAATATTGTCCTGCATAGTCAGACTCTCGACACTTCCCAAAAGCTTTGGAACTCTCCTCACCGTACTGTCAATTTGCATAGATAATTAGGCAACATTGTTGTTGTTTTTACGATTACAAGGATCGCAGTATTGCATTCGTTAATCCTGGAAGTAGAATGTGAATCAATATGAATCAATGCATTTACAACAGCACCTACCTCAGGAGGGTAATCGCTTGGAAAGGGATGAGGAAGAGTGGGGGAAGCAGCAAAGGGTGGAGGGGAGATGACCTTCCTTTCCTCCAGCTGAGATAACAGCTCCTGCCGCCGACGATGCAGATAATCCAAGCTTGGCTGGGAACTGCTATATCCTGGCCCCTATGATACAAACATTCAAAGGAATATTACTGGTGAACTACTTGTGTTTTCAAGGATTTTTTTTTCTCCAGGATGCTAATTTGCAGTTGATGCAAACCATTACCATGAAGAAACATTTAAAAATAACTCACTCTGCCATAAGCCCTCATAGGTGGAGGCTGTGTGCCCTGAGGGTAATAGCCATCTGGTGGGTATCTGTCACGAACAGTGGGTTCAGGGTGATAGAGAGAGCTGGCTTGCCCTGCTGATGGTGGGGGCACATCCAGAGGCACAGGGCTCATTCTGACAAGGTCATCCCTCTGAGATGGATATGGTTGAGGGGGAGGTGGTTGGCCACTGTACGTCCCATGACGACTTCGGGTGTCATAGTGTGGAGGGTGAGGGTAGTTGAAGGGGGTGCCTGAGTGAGGAGCCTGGTAGGGGCGGTCTGGTGGACCATAACCAGGGTAGGGATCCTGATAAGGACCTACTGCAGACTCACTGGGGGGTGGAGGATTGCGGATGTAACCTCGAGGGACGTACTGAGGTGGCTGGTAGGGGTACCCTGAAAAATAATAATACACAGCAAAAGGTCTTCAATTTTGTCAGTGATTGTCAAGTGTTCAGTGAAGAAGAAAAAAAGTTATCAGTCACTTGCAGATACACACTATGTTATCTCAGGCATTCTCCCATTAACTACTTAAAACTATGACAGCCAGCCATCGCCTACTTTAGCTAGATTTTGTTTAGTTATAAGCTGCACCTCTGTTTTTCTCAAAGATTAGGAAAATGAAATGTCCAAATTCAGGGTACAAACAGTTGATAAATACAATCTACTCATTATCAATCAGTGCTGGAAAAAAGTACCAAGATCTTTTTAAAGTAGCAGTAACACACTGTATAAAAATAAACCAGCACAGGTGATTACTTCTGCTTCATTTGTTGAATGGCTCAAATGTGTGCGCCAGCTTTCTCAATAACTGAGAGACGGAGGCTAATGGTCCAGAGAAGACAGCTTCCACACATGACCTCAGAGCAACGTGAAGCTGTGATACATCCCAAAACCTTTTTGACATGTTACACAATGATCCCCTGGCCACCTAAAGCCAAAGACAAACCAGCAGGGGATCAGGTACTTTCTTGTATAGGGTGTAATGCTTTATTATAATGCTCCATTTTTCTAACTCCTCTTTGTGAACTGTGTTGCTCCTTAACACAGTATGTGAAGCACATGGAAATTGATTTCTTCATGTTGACCTATGGTCAGGGGAAGACTAAAGTGGTCATGGCACCCTGGGCTACACTTCAGGTGCAATTACAATTACAGAAAGTAGGTAATAGGGCAACACAGTCTCGTTTGAACCCTGTGTGATACCACGGGATTTGACCGCTTATGGGGACAGCCGTTCCCGTTGTGCAATATAAACACAGCATATCTTCACATGGAAAAATGGTGTACTGTTTTTTTTCCGGCTGCAATCACTGAAGCAGTCGCAAAAAGTGGGTTTTTTCGGTTCCCAGTGGAGAAGGGAAAATGAGGGAAATGGGAGACGTCATGTCAGTAAGTGTTAGCCTACACAGCTAATACGTCCACTTTCCCACCGCATCGTCACTTTTTGTTTGCATTTTCACTTTGTTTATGTGCAATTTGCCCAAAAACTCACGAGGAATGCCGTGATTTTGTTCCCAGAAGTAGAGAAATTGTAATATGCGTCATATTTTACCACTTTAGCGCCCACCCTCAAACGAGACTGCGCTGCCCAATTAGTGGTATTTATTACAGGTGGTTCTAAAAATAAAAAATATAACAATGCTGAAATACCCTTGGCTGCATTAGCATTGTCTTCTTTATAATTTGCATATGCTTAACTGGTATCCCAGTGCAAACTATACATATCAGGCATGTGAGAGGCATATAACGAAAAATGCTTAAAATGGCTAGGGGTCCAGAGGGCCCTGGTCGGGGGGTCTGGGGGATGAAGCTGAAGGGTTTTAGCCATGCTAATGCTCCCCAGAACCATTTTATGCAGAGAATTTGCAAGGAGAGATAAGGAGGATGGAGGCAGCTGTTTATCCAGCTCTTTACAAGCTGGACAAAACGCAAGCAGCTTCTGCGCTGTGTGATAGAGTCTTCTCCATAACTAAAGAGATAGCAACAAAGAAAAGGAACAGACTCAAACCTAACACCACTGAAATGATCTTGTGTTTAAATAAACACCTTTGAAGCGCCCAAAATCACCATCATTTTATACAACTACTTTCATAACAGTCCCTAGCTGCACAAGCATTTCTCAATTTAGATCTTTATTATAAACAGTATTTTATGATGGCACAATCACATTATAACACAAGTATATTATTAATGTCTTTCTATATTATTAATGTCTTTCTATATTTTGTCTTTAAACGAAAATATAGTCAAAAATATCAAGATGCTATGTTAAAGATTGTCCAGCAGATGTCGCCATATTTAATTGTATCAAATGCTTCAAAACACTGAACCATTGCCACAAAATTGCTTCATCTTGATTCAGTTTCAGAACGCTTCTGCTTCTCCATTACTAATAAACAATAAAATGTATCAGCAACCACAAATTATTTCCATATGTACTTACAATCATGAATACTTCGATATGTTGCTAAGCAGAATGTTAAAATACAGTGCGACGTCTTTTAAACACTAACTTACTGAAGAACGAAACACAGAGCAACTCACATGGACCCCAGAACAAACATGATTTTTAATGTGCCTCAACAGACACAACAATATTGTTGCATCTCGAGGTGCAGAAGGCAGTGTTCTCTTAAGGCCCGGTCACAGGGCACTTAATGAAGGGCAACGAAGCCCAAACAAAACAAGAAATCTGGACTTCTTCTGAAATCTGGCTGCTGCTCGTCTTTTGACAAACACTTCTAGACGTGAGCATATTGCGCCCATCCTATACTCACTCCACTGGCTTCCAGTTCGTTTTAGAATTGATTTTAAAATTTTAATGTTTGTTTTTAAAGCTATTTATGGCCTTGCACCTCCCTACTTGTCTGAAATTTTAACTTTGCGCACCTACAGTAGGACGTTAAGGGCGTCTGGCCAGCTTTACTTAGATGTTCCAAGGTCAAGATATAAACGCTGGGGTGATCATGCTTTCACGGTAGCTGGCCCCAGACTGTGGAATGAGCTACCTCTTGAGTTACGTACTATTCCTGACCTAGCACTTTTTAAATCTAAGTTAAAGACTTATTTATTTAAACTGGCTTTTAACACTTAGTGGGGAGGTGACATGTTCTGTTATTTTTATGTTCTTTTTTTATGTGTTGTTTTAAAATTTTATTTTATATGTGTTTTATTTTGTAAATTTGTGTTTTTAATGTTAAGCACTTTGGACACCAGTCGGTGCTGTAAAGCGCTTTATAAATGTTGATTGATTGACTTTCACTGGCATCGTTCAACCTTCGCGCAACTTTGTTCCTGCAGCTGGCACTTCATTAGGATTTTTAAACTGTTGAAAAATTTAAACGAATGCCACCGAAAACCTCAATTTGTCCGTTTTTCGTTTTGCTGTAGTTTTTCACGTTTTTTTTTTTATATCGTTTGTTTAGTTTTTGAAACGTTAGCATTTAGTATGACTTCGTTCAACCAGCTGAATGTTTTCACACAGTACAAAAGCCAGATTGTGAGCGTTTTTGTCCCTGCGTCAATTAAACAGTCAGATTCTGTGGAGACTTTCAAGTCCAGACTTAAGACACACTTATTTTCTCTTTCGTATGGCTGAAGCTGAAGTACTGTAACATGACACAAGTGTTAACTCATTAAGAGACAAAACTGAGTACAACGTGAGTGGATTCATGATTAAAGAGTGTATTAAATGTGTGAAAACAGGTGAACCTTGTGACAACTGAGTTGCCATATCCATGTCCACATTCCCCACCCATATACCTTGCTGTGTGCACAAAGTCAGTCCCACAAGTGAGCATAGTCAAGCATTTGTAAAAAAAAAAAAAAAAAAAATGTAATTTGTTAATAATGTATAAAATGTTTTAAGTTTAAAAATATAACCCGTCAGAGATGTAATCTATTTAATAATGGTCATAATTATGAAATAAGTCAGTGGTATGTGACAAGTTTAAAGAAATACAAGCTGTTAAATAATGTTGAAAAATGACGCTGGATATTGAAAGATTGTATTGTAAAAAGGGGCAGAAAATATAAGACTTGTTCTTCTCTCTGCTCCTTTTCATTCTGGTAATGGAGATGCTTTATTGCTGCTTTTCTGTTTTTTTTTTCTTTTAAATGAATGAAATAAATAAATAAATGAAAATGAAATGAATGAAATTTGTAACAAAATAAAATACAACCAAACAAAAAAACTATGATTTAAGACATTTAGTTAAAGTTTCACTGCTGATGAAATCTCACAGAGCCCTTTCATGCACAGAAAATGTGACTCAGAAGTACAATGTGCGTTTGCGTGTGTACCAGTGTTACGAATGAAGCACTTAATGACAAGTCATCAGCAGTAGTACAAAAGGATTGTTTTATTTTCTGTTAATGAGTAGGTGGCGTTGAAGCCTGTAGTGGGCAGTGAAATTGCCACCTGCTGCCTCTTATTGTGAACGCTGATGCTCTATTTGATTGTGTTTTGACCATTTGTAAAATGTATTACATTTTGTCTCATTTATCATCCTTCATGAGTGTGAATTTTTTTTGCTGTGTTATTCATACACAAACAGCATGTTTATGAAAACACTGCACACAATTATTTACACAAACCCAAAACTTTCCTTAGTTCTACCATTTTAATTTTATACCATACTCAAGTATTTATTTTAAAATGGATTAAAAATTGAGGGGGTGCATAGCCCCCCCCCCAAAAAAAACAAAACAAAACATAGTATCTCCCACAATCCTGTGGTAATAAACAGCATCTTGGCCCTCACCTGTAGGATACTGTGAGGGTTCATACTGGGAGGCAGAAGGTGGCGGACGTGTATCAGAGTAGTACATCTCAGGCAGTTGTTGTGGATAAATTGGTGAACCTCTGGGTACCACTGGCATCTGTTTCACGCCAGACAGGTGGTCTGCTGGTATCCTGGTGTGAGCCATAGGATGGGGTGGGAGTGGCATACCAGATTTGGGAACAGCATCCAGTCTAGAAGAATTAAGGTTAAATTAAGAAAGAATGAAAATAAAAACATGATTAACAAAGGATGAAGCAACTGTGCATTGCAGAGCAAACAGCTTCTAAAAGCACAGCACATTAGATTTATGTTTTTCATTTTGTGTCCATTTAATTATAACTGAACTTAGATTTGTTATGTCAAATCTGGAAGATGAAACAATTTTACAATTTTGTGGAGCAACTTCCCAGCTTTAAAATTATTTTGCTGGAAGCTACAAAAGATGCTTTAACTCACACATCAGGTGGTGACCCTGGAGCATTGGGACTCCCTCCATCCATTTTGACAGGTTTACGTAGATCATATGCACCTGTGTCGGTACCACGGGCAATTAACTGTGGTAAGGAGGGACCACCACTCCCATTGGTAAGCGGAGAAGGTTTCCTGGTCACTGTTACGTCAAGGGGAAGGCCCTCATCAGACAAAAGCCCCCCTGGGCCAGGGAGGCGAGCTGCCAGACGCTTGTTCATCTTACGATACCTGACACACACAATGCAACAAAACAATGTATTAGACAAATATACATGGACTTTGACAGAGAAACACGATTTCACTTAACAGCAATACCCCCAGCCCCCCGCCCCAAAAAAATTAAAATAACTTTCACAATGATATTTTTCAGACTCACTTTTCCAGTTCTTCCTGAGAGTGAGCAAAGGTACAGCTGGCTCCACGGGGACATCCCCCCTTCTGTTTCATGTCACGACACATGTATGTCTTGTATTTGCTGTGCTGGGGAGGCTAAGGAAATATGTTTAAAATTAGTCAGGGAATCAAAAGTAAACTCCTTAAAAGCATCATTTTGGTAGACAGAGTTCACAGTGACGCTGTCCTGGCGCATATAATATATAACATATAATATATAAATTTCTGAGGAGAACCCTGCGCGCGCGCGCACACACACACACACACAGTGCTCTAATGTATATGTATATGACATCAGTACATCGCGCACTCACACATTAGCAGAGTTATAAATATTGACACAAATCTCAGGCTGTAGCCTTTTTTAATGACACAATACACACAAATTGAAACCCAACTGTTTCTGAGGCCAAACAGGCAAACTCACTTGCTGAGGATCAGCTCCTTTCTTGCTGTGGTTCTGAATGAAGTCCACAAGGCCATGCACCACTGTTTTGACAGCAACCAATCCCTTTTCTAGTTGTTCCCATGTAGGAGGGGGAGCATCTTTCGAAACAGAAATTACGAGGTCTGTTAGAAAAGTATCCGACCTTATTATTTTTTTTAAAAAACCATATGGATTTGAATCACGTGTGATTGCGTCAGACAAGCTTGAACCCTCGTGCGCATGCGTGAGTTTTTTCATGCCTGTCGGTTGCGTCATTCGCCTGTGAGCAGGCTTTGAGTGACGTGTGGTCCACCCCTCTCGTCTATTTTTTATTGCGAATAAATGTCTGAACGATTTGGAGCTTTGCTGCATCAATTTTTTTCCAGAAACTGTGAGAGACCTCCAGGTGGACACCGTTCAAAAAATTAATATGGCTTTGAGGGAAGATTTTATGGGGATTAAACAGATTACGGGGTGTTACTGCCGCATTAAGGACGGCCCACAACTGCTGAGAGCGCAGCGTGCTCCCAGCCCCCATCGACAGGCTGACACCCCGCTGGAACAACCAGATCATTTCCAACGTGAAAGCTTTGTTGATCCAGGACCTCGTCTGACTTTCACAAAAAGGCAGAATATGTGGACATCAGCACTTTTTCCGGCACATTCCACCATTACAGGAGTTTTTTTTCATGGAAAGAAAAGCGGAGGGACGCGCCACGGCTCCGTTCATTACGCGGGACAAAACCAGCTCGGTGTTGGTCTCTCAGGACAGCTTTCAGGTGGATTTCAGATGGATTCCGGTTGCTTTCCAGTCGTGTGAATATCCGATTGTGATTGTGCATGAGCTGGACATGCCAGAACATGTCCCGTGAGGCTTCATCACAGCGTTGCTTTGCGACGCGTGGAACTCCTCCGCACGTCTGTCTTAATGTGCCAGAAAAGTGCTGATGTCCACGTCTTTTCACAATTCCTGTGCTAGTCAGACGACATACTGGATCAAGACAGCGTCCAGTTTAAAAATGAACGGCACATTTCACTGTTACAGGAGTTTTTGTCATGGAAAGAGAAGCTGCTCCACCGCGCGTCGCGTCGCTTTAAGAAGTGAGGACGAGTCGTAGCTGCTGCAGAAAACCACGGATGAAAAGCTCACAGCTCGCTTAAAGTGGGCAGTTCAGTCGAACCCCGACCTGCTGCCCACAGACCAAGTTTAATGCTGCTATCGACCCACAATGCAAAAATAATAGTAACGCACACTGACTTTGAGAAGTAACTTCAATCTGATTACTGATTTGGAAAGATTAACGAGTTAGATTACTCGTTTCTAAAAAAAAAAAAAAGTGGTTAGATTAGTGTAACGCGTTACTGAGTAACACGTTACCTATTGGCATCACTGGTCCTAGAGAACTACAACATTCATATCTCATTTGCAAATTACAACCCAGCTGCTATCACCTGACCAAAGTTGTTTTTCATCTTCCACACAGTAGCGGTAAAGTGGTAAGTTCACCAAACAGTGCTTATGATGTTGGGTGGGTTACATACCCTCATCACAAAGCAATTAAGCAGTTGGGATACCAATATTTTAGCATTTCAGATAATTACATATATTAATACGTCTTTGGTGCTTCAAGATCCATATTTTGACACGAGTGTAAAATGGAACTTGGTATTTTCCAAGTGAAATTACATGAGGGCAGCAATCTAATAGACTTTTCAAGTGACACTTTCATCTGAATTTTCATGCTGCATTCTGAAATTAAGATTAAACTGATGTTGGCTCCAATGTTTTCTAGTGTAACATGGTATCTTCATTTGCAAAGAATCACCGAAGACATGAAGTTTACTCAAGTTATTTTGCTGCTTACCAGGACTGGGATCAATGTTGGCCAAAAGTTCAAGGTGGGGTCGCAGCCTGTTGAGGTTGGCTGGGTCTCCTGTCCTCTGTAGGGCAATTGTCAATTCCTGGACACTCTGAGCAAAAGATGCTGGTGTCTGTAGCTGTGCAGTGAATAAAGGAATAGGAAGTGAATGTTATAGTGTCCATGTTGTAGAATTTATGGTCAGAAAGGACAAGATTTCACATAAGATGCAGGATACATCCACATTCAATGGAACTCATAAAACAATCTTTACAATACATGCAATTGCATGAGGATAAAAAGATGGAATTCAGACAAAGAAACCACAAACATCAACCTCTCCTACATACTTTATCTATGATAGACTGCATATGTGACTTGTGAGACTGATCTCCATATAGCAGAGAAGACCACTGGTCTGGTGCTATGCGCAGCCCTCCCTCCATGGCAATCTGAACAATCTGAGAGTCGTGTTCCCGCCTGAGAGCCTCATAAGTGCGAAACTCCTCTTTCAACTGCATCAATGACGAATCTTCATCACGTTTTGTCACCTATTGAACCACAGTGAAAAAAGAATAGAAAGTTAGACTGTGTTTTTTTTTTATTACATGCTGCGTTTTAGATCTACATTACTTTTAAAGTATAGCGTGCATTTTATTTTCACTTTCACAGTGATGTCTACCTTGAAACAAGAGGCCCTGTAAAGGAGCTGTACTACATGGCCTATGCTAGTCTTAGAGGCCTGTGGAAAACGTGGCTCAAGCCTCTGGACCACAAAGAGGACCAACACCTTCCTGGATAGTGCAGACCCATCTTCTAGAGCAAGAAGAACGAGTTTGAGAGCTTCTTCTTGCATGGCTGGAGGTTTGGGAGGGTGGGAGGTGTGGAGGAGTATAAACATGAAAACTGTTAATCAAGATTTTCATAAAAACAGCCCCCGTACATACATGTAGCATACGAGTGCTTTCTTTAGAAAACACGTTTCTCACGAGGTGACAAAATGCATCTACCTGGACCGAGAAACTGACATCCTCGTGCACGGACAGCAGCCCAAAGATTAGAGGAGAGCTGTTGTGGATTCTGGTGCTGCAAGATGAGTTCGGTGACTGTTCGCTCACCCAGGGAGCGGGCGGCTCTCATGGCTCGAACACGGCCCTCTTCTTCCACCAACTGGCAGTGGACTAATGTTACCAGCTTTCTCTGCATGGGTCGACTAAGCATACTCTGGGCTGTGTTGCTCAGACCAACACCTGGAGAGAGATTTGACGAGATAAGTTATAAGCTCATAAATATTTTCAGAAACATAGCATGCAATGTGCTTTTCATATTGAAGCGGCACGTTTTAAATGGCATTTTACATTCTTACCATGGTATGCATACACACAAATACAGCTGTCAAAACAACCCATTAATTAAATTAATTACACAAGAAATAATGTGTTTTTAAAATGTGAGGCATCGAGACAGCTCAGTTCATTCTTCCTACTGTTCTGCGGCATACTTAAGTTAAACACCTGTTATTTATTTTTCTTATCTATGCAACTTGGCTTTGACATAACTAAACCCTCATACCTGAAACATTTTGTGTGTGTGTGCATGCACGTGTAGACATATTGGATTTATGCACAGAAATGCTCATTTAAGCCTTAACATTTATTAATGAAACGTCTCTTAAATGTTTAAAATGGTGGAAATAATGTTTCATTTGTGACATCTTTCATCCAGGTTTTAATGTTAGCTAACAATTAACTTGGAAGAGGTCCCAGGAGAACCACTGTATTCAAAAATCATGCCAAACATAAATAAACAAATAAAAACCCTAATATGCAAACTAAAAAATAGTTTTGTAATTGTTTTCAAATGGAAGTGGAGGTTGTTATTTTTGCTCACTGCGTTTGTGATTCTGAGCACCTCATATTTTTACACTGTATGCACCTTAAGATTTGAGACTCTCCCTACCGCACAAAAATGATATATGCAATTCATTTACATTAATCACAAAGTGTGTAGTTAATAAGCTAAGAAACACCTCGTTGCCTAACAGCCCTTCATACAATATACTGTGAGTTGATGTTAGATTTAGGAAGAAGGGATTATAGACACAACCGTCAAGCTGACTTGCGCTGGTAAAATTCATTCAGTGCATCACAAACCATGGCTTCCTCAGTGGGGAGGAAAGCTTTCAACTTTGTAGTGCCATGTGTGTCTGTGTGCACATGAGATTGAATGAGATGGACCATAACAAGCTGATGTTGGTGATCAGGGCAGCGCAGCTTAACATAACTCTACTGGTGGTTGGCTCTCACTGCGGTATTGTATCACTTCCTGTTCCGGAGCACAGCGGCGTTTTGCTGTATCTGTTAGCTGTTTAATCTGCGCAGTTAGATTGATCTAGTTACCTAGTTAACGATTTGTTTCACAGTGTAATCTTCACGTGCCTTAACTAAAGCACTCCCTCTGCTGAATCACCTCTAAATTATTTACACGTTATTCACTTTGCGTGTTTTTAGGAATCCGCTAGCTTAGCGCAGCTACTAGCTCTTAGCCGGTTTAGCATGGCTGCTTCTCCTGTCTCTCCCGCACTTTTCTGCTCTGGGTGTGAAATGTTTAGTTATTCCTTGGCCTCCTTTAGCAGTAATGGTACTTGTAATAAATGTAGCTTATTCGTAGCTTTGGAGGCCAGGCTGGGCGAATTGGAGACTCGGCTCCGCACGGTGGAAAATTCTACAGCTAGCCAGGCCCCTGTAGTCGGTGCGGACCAAGGTAGCTTAGCCGCCGTTAGTTTCCCTCTGGCAGATCCCGAGCAGCCGGAAAAGCAGGCCGACTGGGTGACTGTGAGGAGGAAGCGTAGTTCTAAACAGAAGCCCGCTGTACACTGCCAACCCGTTCACATTTCTAACCGTTTTTCCCCACTCGGCGACACACCCGCCGAGGAACAAACGCTGGTTATTGGCGACTCTGTTTTGAGAAATGTGAAGTTAGCGACACCAGCAACCATAGTCAATTGTCTTCCGGGGGCCAGAGCAGGCGACACTGAAGGAAATTTGAAACTGCTGGCTAAGGCTAAGCGTAAATTTGGTAAGATTGTAATTCACGTCGGCAGTAATGACACCCGGTTACGCCAATCGGAGGTCACTAACATTAACATTGAATCGGTGTGTAACTTTGCAAAAACAACGTCGGACTCTGTAGTTTTCTCTGGGCCCCTCCCCAATCGGACCGGGAGTGACATGTTTAGCCGCATGCTCTCCTTGAATTGCTGGCTGTCTGAGTGGTGTCCAAAAAATGAGGTGGGCTTCATAGATAATTGGCAAAGCTTCTGGGGAAAACCTGGTCTTGTTAGGAGAGACGGCATCCATCCCACTTTGGATGGAGCAGCTCTCATTTCTAGAAATCTGGCCAATTTTCTTAAATCCTCCAAACCGTGACTATCCAGGGTTGGGACCAGGAAGCGGAGTTGTAGTCTTACACACCTCTCTGCAGCTTCTCTCCCCCTGCCATCCCCTTATTACCCCATCCCCGTAGAGACGGTGCCTGCTCCCAGAATACCAATAACCAGCAAAAATCTATTTAAGCATAAAAATTAAAAAAGAAAAAATAATATAGCACCTTCAACTGCACCACAGACTAAAACAGTTAAATGTGGTCTATTAAACATTAGGTCTCTCTCTTCTAAGTCCCTGTTAGTAAATGATATAATAATTGATCAACATATTGATTTATTCTGCCTTACAGAAACCTGGTTACAGCAGGATGAATATGTTAGTTTAAATGAGTCAACACCCCCGAGTCACACTAACTGCCAGAACGCTCGTAGCACGGGCCTGCGCGGAGGATTAGCAGCAATCTTCCATTCCAGCTTATTAATTAATCAAAAACCCAGACAGAGCTTTAATTCATTTGAAAGCTTGACTCTTAGTCTTGTCCATCCAAATTGGAAGTCCCAAAAACCAGTTTTATTTGTTGTTATCTATCGTCCTCCTGGTTGTTACTGTGAGTTTCTCTGTGAATTTTCAGAACTTTTGTCTAACTTAGTGCTTAGCTCAGATAAGATAATTATAGTGGGCGATTTTAACATCCACACAGATGCTGAGAATGACAGCCTCAACACTGCATTTAATCTATTATTAGACTCAATTGGCTTTGCTCAAAATGTAAATGAGTCCACCCACCACTTTAATCATATCTTAGATCTTGTTCTGACTTATGGTATGGAAAT
The DNA here is from genome assembly GCF_902500255.1 of Thalassophryne amazonica. Taxonomy (NCBI): domain Eukaryota; kingdom Metazoa; phylum Chordata; class Actinopteri; order Batrachoidiformes; family Batrachoididae; genus Thalassophryne; species Thalassophryne amazonica. Next base: position 69,148,061 of record NC_047114.1, read on the forward strand.
TGAAGACTTAACAGTATTCCCTGAAAACTCCCTTCTGTCTGATCATTTCTTAATAACATTTACTCTGATGGACTACCCAGCAGTGGGAATAAGTTTCATTACACTAGAAGTCTTTCAGAAAGCGCTGTAACTAGGTTTAAAGGATGTTTCCTTCTTTATGTTCCCTAATGCCATATACCAACACAGTGCAGAGTAGCTACCTAAACTCTGTAAGTGAGATAGAGTATCTCGTCAATAGTTTTACATCCTCATTGAAGACAACTTTGGATGCTGTAGCTCCTCTGAAAAAGAGAGCTTTAAATCAGAAGTGCCTGACTCCGTGGTATAACTCACAAACTCGCAGCTTAAAGCAGATAACCCGTAAGTTGGAGAGGAAATGGCGTCTCACTAATTTAGAAGACCTTCACTTAGCCTGGAAAAAGAGTCTGTTGCTCTATAAAAAAGCCCTCCGTAAAGCTAGGACATCTTACTACTCATCACTAATTGAAGACAATAAGAACAACCCCAGGTTTCTTTTCAGCACTGTAGCCAGGCTGACAAAGAGTCAGAGCTCTATTGAGCCAAGTGTTCCTTTAACTTTAACTAGTAATGACTTCAAGACTTTCTTTGCTAATAAAATTTTAACTATTAGAGAAAAAATTACTCATAACCATCCCAAAGACGTATCGTTATCTTTGGCTGCTTTCAGTGATGCCGGTATTTGGTTAGACTCTTTCTCTCAGATTGTTCTGTCTGAGTTATTTTCATTAGTTACTTCATCCAAACCATCAACATGTCTATTAGACCCCATTCCTACCAGAATGCTCAAGGAAGCCCTACCATTATTTAATGCTTCGATCTTAAATATGATCAATCTATCTTTATTAAGTTGGCTATGTACCACAGGCTTTTAAGGTGGCAGTAATTAAACCATTACTTAAAAAGCCATCACTTGACCCAGCTATCTTAGCTAATTATAGGCCAATCTCCAACCTTCCTTTTCTCTCAAAAATTCTTGAAAGGGTAGTTGTAAAACAGCTAACTGATCATCTGCAGAGGAATGGTCTATTTGAAGAGTTTCAGTCAGGTTTTAGAATTCATCATAGTACAGAAACAGCATTAGTGAAGGTTACAAATGATCTTCTTATGGCCTCAGACAGTGGACTCATCTCTGTGCTTGTTCTGTTAGACCTCAGTGCTGCTTTTGATACTGTTGACCATAAAATTTTATTACAGAGATTAGAGCATGCCATAGGTATTAAAGGCACTGCGCTGCGGTGGTTTGAATCATATTTGTCTAATAGATTACAATTTGTTCATGTAAATGGGGAATCTTCTTCACAGATTAAGGTTAATTATGGAGTTCCACAAGGTTCTGTGCTAGGACCAATTTTATTCACTTTATACATGCTTCCCTTAGGCAGTATTATTAGACGGCATTGCTTAAATTTTCATTGTTACGCAGATGATACCCAGCTTTATCTATCCATGAAGCCAGAGAACACACACCAATTAGCTAAACTGCAGGATTGTCTTACAGACATAAGGACATGGATGACCTCTAATTTCCTGCTTTTAAACTCAGATAAAACTGAAGTTATTGTACTTGGCCCCACAAATCTTAGAAACATGGTGTCTAACCAGATCCTTACTCTGGATGGCATTACCCTGACCTCTAGTAATACTGTGAGAAATCTTGGAGTCATTTTTGATCAGGATATGTCATTCAAAGCGCATATTAAACAAATATGTAAGACTGCTTTTTTGCATTTACGCAATATCTCTAAAATTAGAAAGGTCTTGTCTCAGAGTGATGCTGAAAAACTAATTCATGCATTTATTTCCTCTAGGCTGGACTATTGTAATTCATTATTATCAGGTTGTCCTAAAAGTTCCCTGAAAAGCCTTCAGTTAATTCAAAATGCTGCAGCTAGAGTACTGACGGGGACTAGAAGGAGAGAGCATATCTCACCCATATTGGCCTCTCTTCATTGGCTTCCTGTTAATTCTAGAATAGAATTTAAAATTCTTCTTCTTACTTATAAGGTTTTGAATAATCAGGTCCCTTCTTATCTTAGGGACCTCATAGTACCATATCACCCCAATAGAGCGCTTCGCTCTCAGACTGCAGGCTTACTTGTAGTTCCTAGGGTTTGTAAGAGTAGAATGGGAGGCAGAGCCTTCAGCTTTCAGGCTCCTCTCCTGTGGAACCAGCTCCCAATTCGGATCAGGGAGACAGACACCCTCTCTACTTTTAAGATTAGGCTTAAAACTTTCCTTTTTGCTAAAGCTTATAGTTAGGGCTGGATCACGTGACCCTGAACCATCCCTTAGTTATGCTGCTATAGACTTAGACTGCTGGGGGGTTCCCATAATGCACTGAGTGTTTCATTCTCTTTTTGCTCTGTATGCACCACTCTGCATTTAATCATTAGTGATTGATCTCTGCTCCCCTCCACAGCATGTCTTTTTCCTGGTTCTCTCCCTCAGCCCCAACCAGTCCCAGCAGAAGACTGCCCCTCCCTGAGCCTGGTTCTGCTGGAGGTTTCTTCCTGTTAAAAGGGAGTTTTTCCTTCCCACTGTCGCCAAGTGCTTGCTCACAGGGGGTCGTTTTGACCATTGGGGTTTTTACGTAATTATTGTATGGCCTTGCCTTACAATATAAAGCGCCTTGGGGCAACTGTTTGTTGTGATTTGGCGCTATATAAATAAAATTGATTGATTGATTGATAAACTGTTACAACAGTAATAGCAACCAATGAACAAGTTTTGTCATAAAATAAAAGGTCATGGCTTCTCAAAAATGTAGCCAAGTTCCCAGGCGGTGAGGCAGTCGAACATGAGACAACACTTCCCAAAGCTAACTGACTCAGACACTGCACCTTCTGACATTTACGGAGCAGTTTTGCTTCCACCCTCCCATCTCTGTAGTTTTTATGACTAAGTCGCAAGGTCGTAAAAAAAAAAAAAAAAAAAAAAAAAAAAAAAAAAAAAAAAAAAAAATCGCAACATGATCCACATCATTCTCAAACACAGCAGTGACTAATTCCTATTTACTGTATTTCGCCACTCGTTATTCAAGTTATGCAACCATGACCTCATTGTTAATTTGTAGACACCAAGAATGTCCAGATAACAATAAATGAACAAAAAACATACAAATACTCTCAACACAGAGATAATGTAAGTACCTCGTGTGTTGCTGAGAGGTTTGAGGTAGAGGGCCAGCTCCTCCACACACTGCCGGGCTTCCTCATAATGCTGTGAATCCTCTGGACTGGTGATCAAGGCAACTGGCTGAGTTTTAGGAACCTGCAGCAGAACATAGTGAAGGGCAATAAGTACACAAAACTTAATCAATCACCTGCAGCACTATCTGAAACTGTGTGCCACAACGATGTCTCAAGTAATGTTAGAAACAAGTATCGTGAGGCATGATGACCCACAGCAATGAGTCTGAATCACAATAATAAAGTAGAATGGCTTAAGGCACTTTAACAAGCAAAAAAGAAACACATCCTGTGATTATAGTACACCGTGTGCCAAGAACGTTTTAATTGAAGGAAAACCTAAGAATTATTAGAGAAAGGACAGACTGCTGTCTGTTTTACTTGGAGCTTCAAAATCACAGATCAACTGTATATCAAGGAGATGCAGACTTTGACATCACGGCATATGAGCTTTTACAATACACAACTGACAGAATAACATGGCCGCATCAATAAAAGGAACAGACAACTTCAGAGGCATACAACTGTGGTCAGATGTTTAAGTCAAAGTCATCACAATATTGGGCTTTCGATGATTTTGTTCATCTGTTCTTCTTGGGGAGAACAACGATTGTACAACATGCATCTGTAATAGAAAAACAAAAGAAGAATTTGGTGTACAACTTCTAAGTCTGAATTCTGGAAGCAACTAAGTTAAAACTGAACATAAAGGATCAAAAATGTACACCGTCAGGATTTAACACAAAGGCAGTCTAGTGCACCACACATAATGCTGGTCCAACTGGTCCTGCTAAAAATGAATTTAGTGCTTCCCATAAGTTGATTTATTTGTGGCGGCCACAATATCAACATTGAAAGCTATATATTGTTTTTAAAAAATTTTTATTGAGTTACCAATGGGTACCATTTTTTTCCTTTCCAAAATTATGCGGTGCATTCAGTTGCTCCTCCATTCAATTCAATCCAACTTGTGCCAAATAAACACACAGATGCACCTTGGATATGCTGTGGCAACCCTGAGTGAAAATTTTAGGGAGAAGCCGTAGGGACTTACTATACAGCGCCATATCACAACAGTCACTCCAAGGCGCTTACACATGAGCAGGCTCACCATACCCACCCTATGAGCAAGTACCCTGGTGATAGTGGTATGGAAAAACTCCTTGAGGCCTTTTTTGATTATGGGAAGACACTTCAAGCAGACCAAAATCAGTGGGGCAGCCATCAACAAACAAAAGCTAACAGAATTATCAGACATTTTGGAACTTTCAACACCATAATATTATAATCAAAATGGGTGCATGAATATCTTGGACCCTATGTAAATTTCAGAAAACCTAAAACAACTTAAAACTTGTGCACCATTTGTTTCTATTATGGCTGTATGTTATACAAACATTCTGTTACAGTAAAACAATCAATTCAAAGAAATCACGGAAAGACACATTGCCATGACATTAAAGCCTACGAACATTACAACTGCACAATTCTGATGGCACTGACAGTTTAGAACTACTACTTGAGTTTCATCACTACTGGTTTGATATGATGGATGATACTCTTAAAAGCCTGTCTGTATCTGTTAATAGTCAACAATTAATTGCTCATGCCAACATCCTCATAATGCAGCTCTTACACCTTGCCAAGTTCAGTGCCGGATTTCCCCAAGTGTGCGTGTGTGTCGGGGAGAAAACGGCATGCTGTACGGCACAGATTAGCACATCCTGGGAAAGCGCGCTTAAATTGTGCCTGTTTGGAACATGCTCAAAATATTCTGGAGCTCATTTGGACTCCCGGACACCTCGGTGCAGGTTTGTCACACGCCCACCACATAATGAACTGCTCAGCGATATCAGTAGTTGAAGACAGAATGTGACGCTGTGCCTGTCCTGTGCCATCCTGAGCAGAGGACAGGTGACCGGTGACAGGTGAATAAGCAGTCTGACAGTGCACCAAGCTCTGGGGAAAAAAAATTACTTTTCTGGACTTTGTTTGGCCATGTGTAAAAGCAGCTTAAATGTTTCATTGAATTACTAGACAGCAACAGAGAGATCTTAGTAACTACAGCAAACAAATCACAAACATCCCCATACTTTGAGAAACTCTTGAGATGCTGTTGAGAATCATTGTTCAAAATGTCATGACTTTTCAGGCTGAAAGTTTTGTACTTAATTGTCAAATTCCATTTTAAAAACAGTCAACACCAGGGATTTCGAAAGCTACCGTTGGCCATCCCAAATCCCAACTCACTTTGCAAAATGGGATGGTAACTTTTAGAGGTGTTGCGTTTTTGCACGCATATGAGCCACGGAATCATTACAAAGCCCACATTACTTATATGAAATACAGATTTATGATTATAATGAATTGGTTTTGAAGTAATAACTGCATAAATGTCAACGTGGAGTAGTGACCTTAAAGCAGTTGAGAGTGGAGAAAAGGAGTGAAAAAAGAAGACAGACGGTCTCTGTTTGTGTTCTACTCAAAATTGCTGGGGGCTCGACACGTTGGGTTCTCAACATGGAAATATTCACTCCAAAATATCAGGGCCCAGGTTCATAAAGCAATCTAATCTTTTACTCTGCTAAGGTTACTTATTCGACTAAGGTTAGCCGCCCAACATTATCTGTAGGTAACCCATGTTATCTTAGTTCATGATTTGTACAGTCATAGCGGCCTCACGAGTGCCATTGCTAATAAACACCTCCAATGCACGAAGGTTTTGTTTATTTCCGGGTTGGTCTGTCTGCTACAAACATGGCCAAGTCCACTGCAGCAGAGGAGAAGCGCTCCCAACAAAAATGTGTCTGTAAACATCTCCAATGGATTGTTCTGGTCCTGGAACATCCAGTCCCGCCACAAGTCTCTCCTTCCTTCCTCCTCCATCAAGTGGTGAGACATGATAGCTGCCTTTTATGAGGTAAGATACTGAAGTTTTGTCGACTAAATTAAGATTAGCCTTCTCTGTACCAGGCTAAAAACTTTAGTCGGGTAACGCGAAACTTTAGCCAACTAAGCACTTTTTGCAACAACTAACATCAAAAGATGAGTCGACTAAGTGAGTTTAGTCCATTAAACAAGATTAGACCACTTTATGAAACCGGGCCCTGGAGTTGGGAACGGAATGCGTGCACCAATATTACTGAGATCAGAGAGTGTGTACCTCATCTTCTCCATGCTGTCCTGTGCTAAGAGCTGAAATTCCACTGGGCTTACTTTATCTGACTTTTGCGAAGTGATGTGTCTGCTCAGGTGAGTACTAATGCATCTGCAAAGTGGTATAAAAATAAAGTTATTATTATTATTAAGTTATGTAGCACATCAGTGGGAATGCGCATAAAGAGGAAAACCGCAAAGTTTTAAAATGATATAATCTAATTATCAACAACAACAAATTATGCAAAACTGATTTTCTGAACATTCAGTCATTTGTAGTGGTGCTCTGATTGATCCGACTACCGAACATTATTGGGCGATTTCCGTGAAAAAGTATGTCAATTCAATTTTTGAATTTATTTTTTCAATTTATTTTCATTTATACAGCGCCAAATCACAACAGAGTGGCCTTAAGGCACTTCACACAAGTAAGGTCTAACCTTACTAACCCCCAGAGCAGCAGCAGTAAGGAAAAATTCCCTCTGAGGAAAAAACCTCAAGCAGACCAGACTCAAAGGGGTGACCCTCTGCTTGGCCCATGCTAAAGACATAAATTACAGAACAATTCACAAAACGAATACACAAAAAATGCAGTTGATGCACAGGACAGGAGGGTTTTCAGCACAAATACCACACCCATCTCTGGATGGAAGTGTACCTTAAACAGAGAGAAAAAAACAGAATCAGGCATCAGAAAGACATTTTATATAATCGGCATCTGATGATCAAATGTGTTTCATTGCCACTCACAAAAACCAATCGGCTGTAGCTCATACTTTGCAGCATGTAGAGGCCCTGTGTGACCCAATCAGCTGGTAGCAGTAATGCACCGTGTTGGTTTGCAAACTGACAATTAACTCGAAAGAAGGCCCTGTGTGCAGCGTTGCGCAGGCACGTGGTGGCAAACTCCAACAAACATGTCTACCATGTAGAACTTTTATATGGTCTGTGAGAGCGTTGGAAAGTTTGCATCCTCGTAGGGGAAGTACAGTAAATGCTTCAATATTAAATCAGACCTTTAAAGAACAAACACGGAGTAAATTTGCAAGACTTATGATAGTTTATTTGAATGCAAGTTGCATTTGACTTTGAATATCGTCACCTTCCCAAAATAATGGCCTAAGACATGTTTTGGAGAATATGACTTAGCCCATTATTTTAGGAAGGTGACGATATATCCCTTCTTTCTTTTATGCAATGTTGTGAAATATGTTCCCTTTTATTTGACTTCCTGCACTTTTTGACAGCCTTAATGTTTCCAATCTGTTAAAGATTGTGTTACTGATTGCAGGTAAATTGAGGTGTTTTTCAGTTGTCCTTTTGACTGAATAGCTGCCACATTGACCCTGTAAGGTTTTTGTACGTTTTTCTATCAAGAATTATGTAAAAATATGTTTTTGGATAAATTAAGGTGATTTTATGTAGCCAGTAGCTCATCATAACTAAATCCAAAAATTTACAGCCAATCCATGTGATCGGTATCGGTGATCAGCACTCAAGGCTGATCAGTATCACAATCAGCAGCATAAAGCCTGATCTGAGCATCCTTGGTCAGATCAGGACTGATTAGACTGAGAAAATTTTGATGCAATCAAACCTTATGAAGACATCATCTGTTCAGTGTGTTTTTAAGTATTTCAGGCGATTCATCTATAAAGTTTTCAAATGCAAACCACAGAATGGGTTTCACATTCACCCAGTCAATATTGATGAAATAAAGTGCGCTGGTTTCAGATTTATTTATGTCTTTTCTAGAATGATTAAAGCTATCAATGAATCTCCTACATTTTAGTTTAGGACAATTAAATAATTCACATTCAAATGGTCCAGAAATATGTTTCAAATCATTTCATTCATGCATCTCCATAAATAAATTCATAATGTGAAGGCAGGTTTCCAGGGGTGGTAGTAGAAAATAAATATGCAAAAGAACAAAAATGAAGGTCCTTGATTCTTGGTAATAACAACAACAATACAATATTACTACAATTCATAAATGAGGTATAATGACAATTCATTCTTATTTTTGTCCTGAAAAGGCACCAGAAGGTATCAACAGACACAAAATTGCAAATTTTCTCAAAAATCCCCTCTATACTCTCCCTCTCAAACATCTTTGCCCATGCTGCAAGAAAAAAAATGTGCAACTGATGTTTTTTCATCCCATCTTCTACTTCCTTACTGAAACCCCTACAACACACCAGAAATGAAGCATAAATAGTAACAGAAATGGAAGTTTTCAAGCAGTGAAGTAGCACTGACTGGGAAGGACCACACTTTTTTTTTTCCTTTTTTAACCAGACCTTTATGCTTCACGTCTCACTATGTCAACGAAACACAACATACAGATACAATAAAGAGACCAGCTTTCAGTACTCCCAAAACAACATGCAGCCCTCAAGTGTATCTTTTAATAAAGACACAAGAATCAAATTTAACTATTTATACATTAATATTCCGAGCATGAAAGTGTTAAAAGAAAATGAATGCTTTTGCTGAAAAGCGTTTTCTGTTCTCCCTCACTGCATGTGACTAATGACAGGACACTGCACACCTTGGGTGTTACAGGCTTTATTAATGAACATATGAAACCTTTATTTGCCTTGACTGTGAATTATTGTACTGAGTATTCTTATCTGCACAAACATTCCCAAAATGTTAAAACTGAAGGACAAAAACTTTAGTAAACATTAACCAATCTCATCTAGCCTTTTCCCCCACTGAATATGATGTTTTACTGTGATGAATTACTAATTTCTCATTTTAATGTGCTAGTTTTAGAGCACCCCCCCCCACCCAAAACACACGACCCACATTAGGATATGGCACAGGTTTTACACTGTATACTCTTCCTAATGCAACTCCACTTCTACATGTACAGCTCCAAGTGTTCCCAAACCACCTCCCAACCAAGTACTAATCTGGAACTATTCTATGTTGACCAAACTGAACCCCCCCCCCCCCCCACACACACACTTTTTTTGCCGGGGAGGGTGGGTGGGGGGATTGAATTTCACCTGGAACGTGAATGAGCATTACTTTGTTGTGACTAATGAATCATTTTTGTTGTAAGTGAATCATTTTTGTTGTAAGTAACCAAATCATTTGGAGGTGACAGGATGTAATTTAAGTTAATTTTGTTGGTGTTGATTTTATGTCAATTTGACATTTTTACTGTTCAATTAATTCCTCATTATAGTGTACTACTTTTTGATACATTACACACACATTTTTTTTGTTTGTGGCTGATCCAGCTTGCTGAAAATGATCCAGCACAGACCCACATTGGGATTTGGCACCTTCCTGATGCAACTCCAATTCTACATGTGCAGATCTGATGCCCTCAGACTGGCATGGCAGAATGATTTTAGATGCAAGTATATATATATATATATATATATATATATATATATATATATATATATATATATATATATACACATACATATATACACACACACACTTTTTAACTGCTTCATCACTGCATTATTTTTATTTGACCACATCAATTATACTGTATCCACCACCCTACAAAACATCTATGAGCAAAGACATGTCAGAACTCACAAATGAGAAAACATGCCAAAGCGATGCCTGTATCATACAATCACATTTCTGATCAAGACACTGTCACGCAGGATTTTAGAGGAAACAAAATTGGAAACTCAGCTGCCACAGTCAAAACTAAAATTGCTGTGCCACAGCCCCTTGGACAAACATTACCTGAGAGATATTTGGCTGTGCTTAAAGTGTTTGCATTCCATAAATGCATATAATTAATATAAGTGGGTAAATTACATAACCAGTTCAAAAACTATCTCAAATACAACACACATAATTTTATATCCAATTAAGAGCATTTTAACAACAAATACAGAATTCCTATTACATTACTCACAAATGTCTACCACAAACTGCTGCACACACACATATATACATACAGACATACATCTCACCTGGCCTCCCACCAGCTGCAACAGAGCCGTGTTGACAGGTAGCTGCTCAATGTCTGTGCTGATGGCTGTCTGGTCAAATGGACAGGCCTTGCGGTGCAGCTTGTTCAGGCACATCTTGCACACAGTATGCCCGCAGCCCAAGCTGATGGGCCGGCGAACAGTCTCTTCAAATGTCTGGGTGCAGATAGGGCACACCAGGAATTCTGTCCATTGTGGTGCTTGCACTGGCATGGTTAAGTGGTGATGGGACAAATGTGGCAGGGGTTTGGGAGGGTGCGTATGCAAATGTTGTTAGGCCCCAAGACAGAAAAAAATTATATAATATATATGGAAGATTCCACTGGAATCAAGAAAAATTTCTTCCGAACTCAAACGTTAAATGTCCTCACACATTGTGGATTTTGGATCACATTGCGTGATGAATACTGTAAAAGAAAAGACAGCATGGATTAAAATTAGGTAGCAACAAAGAATTCGACATAAAACCAGTGTACAGTCTAGCCAATAAGGTTTTTGTAATTTTGCCTCTGTACACCACTACAACAGAACTGGAACAGCCAAGGTACACTTGTAGTGTCAACTTTCAGGTTTCAAGAGGTTTCACAAATCTACCACACACATCTACCATTTAGGAATTACAACCATTTTCTTCAAACAGTCCCTCCATCTTCTGAGGCCCGAAGGCAGTGACAAACTATAGTCAGCAATGATTGGGGAGATTCCAACAATAAATTTGTAGATGAAGCTTGCTTATACCCAAATATATTATTTGCACCCATACAGCTGGTAGTGGGGAGGCTACTGATGCTGAAACTGAGTGATCCTCACCTTTGAGTATTCTTTAATATGAAAAATACAGATGCATTTTTCTTGGAAAAGTATATATACAGTAGTGTTATGTGACTAAAAAGATTAATCCTGGTTTTGAGTATATTTCTTATTGTTACATGGGAAACAAGGTATCAGCAGATTCAGTAGATTCTCACAAATCCAACAAGACCAAGCATTCATGATATGCACACTCTTAAGGCTATGAAATTGGGCTATTAGTTAAAAAAAAAAAAAAAAAAGTAGAAAAGGGGGTGTTCACAATAATAGTAGTGTGGCATTCAGTCAGTGAGTTCATCAATTCTGTGGAACAAACAGGTGTGAATCAGGTGTCCCCTATTTAAGGATGAAGCCAGCACCTGTTGAACATGCTTTTCTCTTTGAAAGCCTGAGGAAAATGGGACGTTCAAGACACTGTTCAGAAGAACAGCGTAGTTTGATTAAAAAGTTGATTGGAGAGGGTAAAACCTATATGCAGGTGCAAAAAATTATAGGCTGTTCATCTACAATGATCTCCAATGCTTTAAAATGGACAAAAAAACCAGAGACGCGTGGAAGAAAATGGAAAACAACCATCAAAATGGATAGAAGAATAACCAGAATGGCAAAGGCTCACCCAGTGATCAGCTCCAGTCTGGAGTTACCTGTAAGTGCTGTGACAGTTAGAAGACGCCTGTGTGAAGCTAATTTATTTGCAAGAATCCCCCGCAAAGTCCCTCTGTTAAATAAAAGACGTGCAGAAGAGGTTACAATTTGCCAAAGAACACATCAACTGGCCTAATGAGAAATATTTTGTGGACTGATGAGAGTAAAATTGTTCTTTTTGGGTCCAAGGGCCACAGACAGTTTGTGAGATGACCCCCAAACTCTGAATTCAAGCCACAGTTCACAGTGAAGACAGTGAAGCATGGTGGTGCAAGCATCATGATATGGGCATGTTTCTCCTACTATGGTGTTGGGCCTATATATCGCATGCCAGGTATCATGGATCAGTTTGGATATGTCAAAATACCTGAAGATGTCATGTTGGCTTATGCTGAAGAGGACATGACTTGAAATGGGTGTTTCAACAAGACAATGACCCCAAGCACACTAGGAAACAAGCAAAATCTTGGTTCCAAACCAACAAAATGAATGCCATGCAGATGTAAAGAAATCATGAAAAACTGTGGTTATACAACTAAATACTAGTTCAGTGATTCACAGGATTGCTAAAAAAGCAGTTTGAACATAATAGTTTTGAGTTTGTAGTGTCAACAGCAGATGCTACTATTATTGTGAACACCCCCTTTTCTACTTTTTTTTTTTTTACTAATAGCCCAATTTCATAAAAAAAATGTCCTTAAGAGTGTGCATATCATGAATGCTTGGTGTTGTTGGATTTGTGAGAATCTACTGGTACCTTGTTTCCCACGTAACAATAAGAAATATACTCAAAACCTGGATTAATCTTTTTAGTCACATAGCACTACTATTATTCTGAACACTACTGTGTATATACACTCAACAAAAATATAAACGCAACACTTTTGGTTTTGCTCCCATTTTGTATGAGATGAACTCAAAGATCTAAAACTTTTTCCACATACACAATATCACCATTTCCCTCAAATATTGTTCACAAACCAGTCTAAATCTGTGATAGTGAGCACTTCTCCTTTGCTGAGATAATCCATCCCACCTCACAGGTGTGCCATATCAAGATGCTGATTAGACACCATGATTAGTGCACAGGTGTGCCTTAGTCTGTCCACAATAAAAGGCCACTCTGAAAGGTGCAGTTTTGTTTTATTGGGGGGGATACCAGTCAGTATCTGGTGTGACCACCATTTGCCTCATGGAGTGCAACACATCTCCTTCGCATAGAGTTGATCAGGTTGTCAATTGTGGCCTGTGGAATGTTGGTCCACTCCTCTTCAATGGCTGTGCGAATTTGCTGGATATTGGCAGGAACTGGTACACGCTGTCGTATACGCCAGTCCAGAGCATCCCAAACATGCTCAATGGGTGACATGTCCGGTGAGTATGCCAGCCATGCAAGAACTGGGACATTTTCAGCTTCCAAGAATTGTGTACAGATCCTTGGAACATGGGGCCGTGCATTATCCTGCTGCAACATGAGGTGATGTTCTTGGATGTATGGCACAACAATGGGCCTCAGGATCTCGTCACGGTATCTCTGTGCATTCAAAATGCCATCAATAAAACGCACCTGTGTTCTTCGTCCATAACAGACACCTGCCCATACCATAACCCCACCGCCACCATGGGCCACTCGATCCACAACATTGACATCAGAAAACCACTCACCCACACGACGCCACACACGCTGTCTGCCATCTGCCCTGGACAGTGTGAACCGGGATTCATCCGTGAAAATAACACCTCTCCAACGTGCCAAACGCCAGCGAATGTGAGCATTTGCCCATTCAAGTCGGTTACGACGACAAACTGGAGTCAGGCCGAGACCCCGATGAGGACGACGAGCATGCAGATGAGCTTCCCTGAGACGGTTTCTGACAGTTTGTGCAGAAATTCTTTGGTTATGCAAACCGACTGTTTCAGCAGCTGTCCGAGTGGCTGGTCTCAGACGATCTTGGAGGTGAACATGCTGGATATGGAGGTCCTGGGCTAGTGTGGTTACACGTGGTCTGCGGTTGTGAGGCTGGTTGGATGTACTGCCAAATTCTCTGAAACGCCTTTGGAGACGGCTTATGGTAGAGAAATGAACATTCAATACACGAGCAACAGTTCTGGTTGACATTCCTGCTGTCAGCATGCCAATTGCACGCTCCCTCAAATCTTGTGACATCTGTGGCATTGTGCTGTGTGATAAAACTGCACCTTTCAGAGTGGCCTTTTATTGTGGACAGTCTAAGGCACACCTGGGCACTAATCATGGTATCTAATCAGCATCTTGATATGGTACACCTGTGAGGTGGGATGGATTATCTCAGCAAAGGAGAAGTGCTCACTATCACAGATTTAGACTGGTTTGTGAACAATATTTGAGAGAAATGGTGATATTGTGTATGTGGAAAAGTTTTAGATCTTTGAGTTCATCTCATACAAAATGGGAGCAAAACCAAAAGTGTTGCGTTTATATATATATATATATATATATATATATATATATATATATATATATATATATATATATATGTGTGTGTGTGTGTGTGTCTGTGTGTATATAAAAGACTGAACTTTGCAGGGCTGTGGTCAGACTGTATAAATAATGAACACGTGAATTTACCTGAGCTTTAGCATTTCTGTGAACCTCACATTTTTCCATACAATGCACGTTGTGGCTTAAGGATACCCCCCCCCAACGCAAGGTGAGTACCACTGGGCCTGATAATATTTCCAGGGGAAACACGACACTGTCTTCATCTTCATTCATGTCAATCATTAAGATAAAAACAGTGTGGTACTGTATGGTAAATCTTTTCTGGAGTAGGCAGTTATCAAAAAGTGAGTGGCCATGCAAGGAGACAAGTGAGGGAAGCCAACAAGACACTGCTAACAACTCTGAAGGAGTTACACACTTTTGTGTCTGTGAATGGAGGAATTGAAAATGCTGCAATTTTTCCTGTTGTCTTGTGTGTGTGTTTCCCTGTTGTGTCAACTGTAGCTTCATGATGGACTGAAAGAGAGGAATTTTTGTTCAAGAAAACAAACTACTCCAAACAGATTTACTATACAGGACCATGAGGTTTGCATTTTGTAATGACTGACGGGAATTAAGTCCAAGACAAAATATTAATATTGCTACCCTTAAGTTGCCTAAAGAAAACAGAAATAAAAAAAATAAAATAATGATGTGTATTAAAAGTCCCTTCAGCTGCTGCCTTGTTTTCACTCGGGATCGCCACAGCAGAGCCGAGGTGAATCTGCATGTTGATTTGGCACAAGTTTTGCACCGGGTTCCCTCCCTGACGCAACTATACATTACATGGAGAAATGTGACAGGGGTGAGGTGTAAACTGGGAACCTTCCACACAGAAACCAAGCGCACTAACACCCTGGCCACCACCATGAGCTCTGAAAAGGGGACTGTGTATAAAAATGGCTGTAATTCAAAAATGGTTAATGTGATACTGTTGTTGAAGTCCTTCAATTAACGCTGATCGTCCATACTACAAGCACATGTTGATTATTTTATTTCAACTCGAGTGTGGAGGCAAAATTACAAAAACTGTCATTGTTCAACTACTAGCATTAAAGACCAAGATTGATTGAACATGACTGTGTATACAGACAAATGATATCTTATGTGAATGAACAACGGTTGCTGTAAATAACCATAAAACGGCCTAAAAACGAAAAGTAATGAAATAATCAGTTAATGAAGCATCGACTGACACTGAAATTTACAATACTTTAAAGACCATTCGTCATTGCACTGCTTTATTAACAACACACAAAATTAAAATACGTCACTGGTGACACAGCACATATTTGTAAAACACTGAGGAAACAAGGGGAAAGAAGAATCCAAACAAGTGCCGTGTGGCCTAGTTTGATGAGCTGGTTATTACTATGGACAAAGGGTCTGAAGAGGCTAACAGCAAAGTCCCTCAGCTATCTACTTTGATACGGAGCTAACGTCGGCTAGCTTGTAGCACTTTGCCAACACTGAACGACAAATATAAATTCAAATAACTTACCGACTGCCACGACTGTAATCCTCTGGTAGCCCATTTATAATGCTAATAATAATAAGAACAATTTTATCTAAACACCGGTGTTAATATTAGACAGCGAATGGAACTTATGGTTAGCTTTAGCTTGGCTTTAGCCAGCTAAGCTATGGGTGGCTAGTTTGCTAAGCTGGCTAACGACAAACATTGTTTGGCTGTATAAAGCAGGCGCTTAATAATGTACTACCTGTTACTGCTTCGTAATAAAAGAGTTATTATCTTGAGTATCGGAGTTGGTATGACTCGACGACGCAGCTAAAAACTAACATTTAGTGTCTTGTACAAAACATATTTAAGCACAGCGACACTTGAAAAGTCGAGCCCTTTGACTTGCAACACTGAGATTATGTAACCGAAGCTAACACGAAACTAAACACTCTTCAAACCTAATTCTTAGCACCGGATCAGTCACCCTACGTCAACACCGTGGACATTATGTGTTTGGAATTATATCCTGGTGATATTTTGACCACACGTTAAGACTCAAGCTTGATCGTATAAAGCTAACCAGTTAGCTCCTCTCAGCAGTTAGCTTGTTAGCTACCTTCCGTGTTACCAACATTATCAACGCGTCGTTAATGTGTCTAAAATGACACAATCAAGCTTATCACCGGGTGTTACCACTTTTACAAATGGAACATGGTGGTCGAATATACTCACTCATTCCAAAACACTTGGAAGATTTCCATTTTTCTTTAGGAAAACGTTGCGATACTTTCTCGCCATTTCGACTGTGCAGCTTTGCTGCTGCCGTAATTTGGGAAAGGTCTGTCTGTCAACTCAACAACAGAACCAGAGAGCCGCTAGCCGGTTACAGCTAGCTGGGGGAGCGCTGTGCCCGTGCAATGTGATAGTGGCGCCATCTGCTGTCAAAAAGCCGCAAGCACAATTGCTCCAATGATTCCTGAGGTTTGATGGTTAACAATTTCACCATGAACTTTATTCTAACTTGCATACAGTACATCCAGAAAGCATTCTCAGCGTTTCACTTTTTACACATTTTGTTCTGCCTTATTCCAAAATGGAATTCATTTTTTGTTCTCGAAATTCTCCACACAATGCCCCATAATAACAATGTGATAAAAGCTTCTTTTTTTTTTTTTGCAAACTTATGAAAAAAAAAAACAAAAAAAAAAAACAAAGAAATCACATGTACATAAGTATTCACAGCCTTTGCAGTGAAGCTCAAAATTGAGCTGAGGTGCATCCTGTTTCCACTGATCATCCTTGAGATGTTCCTACAGCTTAATTGGAGTCCACCTGGGGTAAATTCAGTTGATTGGACATGATTTGGAAAGACACACACCTGTCTACATATAAGGTCCCACAGTTGACAGTGCATGTCAGAGCACAAACCAAGCATGAAGCCAAAGGAATTATCTGTAGACCTCTCAGACAGGATAGTCTTGAGGCACAAATCTGGGGAAGGGTACCGAAATGTTTCTGCTGCTTTGAAGGTCCCAGTGAGCAGTGAGCACAGTGACCACCACCATCTGTAAATGGAAGAAGTTCAGATCCACCAGGACCCTTCCTAGACCTGGCTGCCTGTCTAAACTAAGCAATCAGGGGAGAAGGGCCTTAGTCAGGGAGGTGACCAAGAACCTGATGGTCACTCTGTCAGAGCTCCAGTATTCCTCTGTGGAGAGAGGAGAACCTTCCAGAAGGACAACCATTTCTGCAGCAATCCATCAATCAGGCTGAGCAGACAGACAGAAGCCACGCACATAACAGCCCAATTGGAGTTTGGCAAAAGGCACCTGGAGGACTCGCAGACCATGAAAAAACAAAATTCTCTGGTCTGATGAGACAAAGATTGAACTCTTTGGAGTGAATGTCAGGTGTTATGTTTGGAAGAAACCAGGCACCATCCCTACAGTGAAGTATGTTTTTCAGCGGCAGGAACTAGGAGACTAGTCATAATTGAGGGAAAGATGAATGCAGCAATGTACAGAGACTTCCTGGATGAAAACCTGCTCCAGAGCGCTCTGGGACGATGGCTCATCTTTCAGTAGGACAATGACCCTAAACACACAGCCGAGATATCAAAGGAGTGGCTTCAGGACAACTCTGTGAATGGCCTTGAGTGACCCAGTCAGAGCTCAGACCTGAATGTGATTGAAAATTTCTGGCTGGAGAGATCTTAAAATGGCGCAGACGCTCCCCATCCAACCTGATGGAGCTTGAGAGGTGCTGCAAAGAGGAATGGGAAAAACTGCCCAAAGATTGGTGCGCTAAGCTTGTGGCATCATATTCAAGAAGACTTGAGGCTGTAATTTCTGCCAAATGTGCATCAAGAAAGTACTGAACAAAAGGTGTGAATACTTATGTACATGTGATTTCTTAGTTGTTTTTTAAAAAATAAATTAGGAAAAAAAATCATCTTGTTATTATGGGGTGTTGTGAGTAGAAATTTGAGGGAAAAAATATATATATACTCCATAAGAATAAGGCTGTCACATAACAAAATGTGGAAAAAGTGAAGCGCTGTGAACACTCTCTGGTTGCACTGTATAACCAACAACCAACCACTGTAATGTCATCATGCTGCTTTCACTCAGGTTGCAGTCACTATGTTGCATTGCTCAGCATTTCCATATAAAATAGATGATTTACTTTGTACGACGGTGTTTTAGGGCCACATTGAATTTATTTATTTTTTTTAGAAGTCGAGAATAAAGTCCTAATATTCCGAGAATAAAGTCATAATTTTCCGAAAATAAAGTCGTAATTTTATGAGAAAAAACTCGTAATCGTGAAAGAGGAAAAAACCTTGATTCCGGAAATGAAACAATGACAGCACACAAAACAGCCTCTGTGACTCCTCTCTGGTGTGCCACATCCACGTCAAACTTCTATAAAATGGTTTTGCTTGTTCATAAACCCAAGTTTGAGGCACTGTTTAGTTAACTACTTCTAAGACTGTTTCCAAAAAAAAAAAAAAAAAAAACTTCTAGAGCTGCTTCCACATGATAGCGTTAGCCTACGATAGCTGTGTGTCAACCGGGAAACTTGTTTTTCTCATAAAAATACAACTTTATTCTCGTAAAATTATGACTTTATTCTCATATTATTACAACTTTATTCTCAAAGTCTTAAAATTATGACTTTATTCTCGTAATATTACGACTTCATTCTCGAAGTCTAAAAAAAAAAAAAAAAAAAAAAATCAATGTGGCCCTAAAACGCCGTCGTAATTTTGGCTATGCTTAGCTGGCAGCATAGCAACCTCTTGTCACTGTAAAATACCCACTCTGATTGAAAATGAGAAATAACGGGTGGCTTGGTGACCAAGAGGTGATGGCGGTCCCAGTCATGCTTGACAGCATTCTAAACAATGCTGTTGGAGCACCCTCTGCTGGACAAAATACATAATGATACCATTTCCAACATCCAAAATGTCTTCTGGATTATTTATTCGGGAAAATAAATTCTTTTATATAACGCCAATACTGACATGTGGCGAAAGGTGCATATGAGCCAATCTCATCGGTTACCTGAGATATCGTCTGGCTCTACCCCGTTGATCTACTACCTCCATAGTGTGCAAATGAACTACACTGTGGTATGCCGTGAGGATGCTAGAGCCTGGTAACTAAAGATGAATTACTTCCTTGGAAATTCCAAAGAAGACGCGGACATACTTTGAAGTGGTGGGGCCAAGGAACTGTACAAACATACACGAGGAACTTTAAAAAAGTCTGCTGTTGCGAAATAGAAATGTTTGCTTCATATGTAGTTTTCCACAGATGCATCATCTGTGAACATCCGGTTCAAAGTACAAGATGGTAGTGGTGTAGTACATATGAATTGTGTCCACTACTCGCTTCTTTACTTTGAGTACACAGTGATGGTTGGGCAGTATATATTAAGACTGGACAGTCCATACAAAGTATTTAAAAAAAAAAAGACAGGATATTGGTTGAAGATTGACCTCTCCTACTACACAGGTAGACCTGCTTCTACCTGTAGTTCACAAAAAGAAAAAATCACCAAATTTTTATAATTAAAATCCAGTCAAGTAATCCCTGACAATGTAACTACAATCGAATTCCAATTTTGTTTTCATTATAATCTGGCCTGATTATATCTGTTTAGGTTTTGTAATCTCATTGTAATCTGGTGGTTTAGTGGTAAGCACTACTTTCTCACAGCAAGAATGTCCTGAGATAATTTCCCGTCTAACCTTTCTGTGTGGAGTTTGTCTGTTCTCCCCGTGTCTGTGTGGGTTTCCTCTGGGCACTACGGTTTTTCCCACTATCAAAACCATGCTTATTAAGGGTCCACTCCTTTCTCTGCCCCTGACCAAGCATCTCTACTTCTGGAGTTGGTCCCCGGGCTCCGGACTATGGCTGCTGCCCACTGCTTCTGGTTGGATTGTGTCTCACTGAAATTAGGATTGGTTAAATGCAGAGAACAAATATATGTCTGTACAATGACAATAAAGGCCTTTATTACATAATCTGGATTACACATAATCCATTATTACCTAACCGTTTTTACAGGTTATGGGGGTGGGGTGCGATATGGCTAATACATGGTGGAAGGTTTGTATGTTAGTCAGGGACAAAGTGGCTCAGTTTTGGACAGACTTTATCAAATGTCAAGGCCACACATTACTGTATTACTGAATCACAAAGAAATATTTTGTATAACATTGGTGTTGCACTCTCTGAATGCCATTTTTGTATTTCATGCTACCTTAATGGGTTGGTGCGGAGACACGTCACTTCCGGGGAAATGGTGAATCCGAAGGTGAGAATTTGTACTTCCGCGACTGGACGCCCGATGAAAACAAGCTCGGGCTGCATTGATTGTCTGTTGAAATCAGTTGGTTTTGTTTCGTCTCTAAGTTGCTTCTAAGAGTCACCTGACGGCTCTCATTGCCTGGAATGATGAGATTTATACACCAAGCTGACCTGAAATGAGCCGTTGTTAAATTGATTTATTGACGACCCCTTTGAAAAGTGACCAAATTACATGTATTTGTATTGCGTTCAGCGATGATTTCATTGGCTAAAAACGGCGATTGGGTAAAGTTCGCGGCAACCCATTCGCCCTATTGAGATATCGCATAATCCGTTGCACACCAGAGAGTTGCAGCAGTCTAAACAACATAGAGAATCCACATGACAACAAGTGCAAATGAACATTATACTACTGAAATGTAAATTTGTATGCTTTTTGTCATGTTAATAAGAGACTGCTGCATGAGACCCTGAAAACTTGCTAAAACAAATATTCCGTGTCTTCTACGTTTAACCCTCTAGAGTCCGAGGCCATTTTTTGGACAGTTAACTCGCCTGGCATAAATGTTTTATTATTGCTGTTAACAGCTCTCCCTGCATCCCACAATCAAGTTTTATGTCTCTTTTTTTCAGGACAACCTGTGCTTTCAGAATATATATGTTTTTGTTGTGTTTTATAAGTGTAATAAATGTTTACAATCAACAATAGACAAGGAAAAAATAAAGCGAAAAATAATTTTCCACACACATTTATTCAAAACACACAGCAAACTATAATAAACAACTGTTTTGACACTTTATAAAGGTAATTTGAGGTCTTGTGTGAAAGACTGTACAACAAAAAGGTTCAAACGATAAACACAAATGCACATTTTGAACAATATATACAAAATGGTCTATGCATTTTGTTATTTTGATATGGTAAACAGTGCTTTATGCAGAGAAAGCATCAGAGTTATCCAGTAACATTCATATGCAAACTAGTGGAGCAATCCTGATAGTTACACACTCTTTGTTTGAGCACGTGAGATTGTCATCAGAGGCTCTCCGTCTGCTCGGTCTGCTTTCACTTTCGCTGTGTGTAATGGCGCAGGGCGCACTGAGTATGTACTAATAGTATGTACTCATTGGAGCACCCAGGGGGCTATTCAAATGGGCCAACTAGTAACATATCACTCCTGAAAACAATCTTTGGCTTTTCACGTGAGGTAAATCTGCCCTACAATTGGATTTTGGAAAACCATGTGACGGTGAACCAATTCCGATTGGATACTCACATTGCACACGTCATCACACAGCTTCTATGAGGAGTACAAAGATGGCCGATGGCTGGCTCTAAAGTCCGCGGAGTTAACTTTTCAGCAAAAAAAAAAAACCCGTAAGTTTCTATCTCATATCATTAAAAAGTTATTTATAATTTAGTAAAGCTTGGTCTTTGCCAACCGACTTTCAGACATCTTATATACAGTATATTACTCTGGAACAAACAGGACAAACAGTGTTGTAAAGGACAAGAAGCAGGGCGTTAAAGAGCAAACTTAATTTGGAAGCGATCGCGGTTCACAGCAATTCCCACTGAAAATAACAGAGAAACAACCTGAGCTTCTCACATGTTTACATAAAACAAACACAATAACAACATCTAAAAACCCAGATAATATATTCACAAGAGTTTTAGGCACAATATACAAAGCGTTTTATGTTGTGATGTTAATGCTGTTGTCAGTGTGCAGCGGTTAAAGTGCAGCCTGATCAGATCGTCTCAATGCATTTCTCAATGACATTGGCTACATGATGTCGCCGAAGTTTTGTGAGATTTTGCAGCATTTGAAACCTCAGTAGGGCGAATAGTGTTGTTTGTGCAACCCAGTCTCACGGCAAGTCATGATTCAGCATCACGAACTATACATTAATCTATATATTATGACAAAAAGCGCCTCATTTTCGTCACGGCAGCACAAATTTATTCTAATTCATTTGGTGATGGCTGCACGAAATTAAAAGTGAAGCCTATGGTTATGGTTAAGGTTCGGGCTGGGGGTAGGAGTAGGGTTAGTAATAGTGAGTTAAAAAAAATGTCACGAAAATTTGACTCATTTTGTGACGGGAGCACAAAAAAAAAAAAAAAAAATGAAACTGGGCTGTGTTTGTGATAATGGTTGTGTTGTGCACATTTTTTTTTGCAGAAAATAGCTGCAAAAAATAGCGCCACCCCCCCCCCCCGAGCTTCAACCCAGGCAAATCAGAGTCTTACTCTGCCCCTGGTTTCCCCAACTTTCCCATCACACCTGCGCTCTTGCGATCAGGGCTCCTCACCCACTCGTTTTGTGCCTCCTTCAGTGGCGGCGCCAGGAAATTTTTGTTGGGGGGGCTGAGGGGGGCTGGGGTAAAAGTTGGGGGGGCTTCACAAAATGTCGTTGAAATGAACAGTATATAGTAAATTGCTTTATAAATACCAAGGTATATGTTTTAGTTACCCATGCTCCTCTAAAATGTGGTATCAATGTACACACACATCACTTAGAATGAATGCAAGTTTAGTAAACTTGCACATAAGTATAAATAAAGATAAGTGAAATTTTAAGAGTGGCTGTAATAAATATTTAGGAAACCTAAATTTTTGGAGTATGGAGTTAAATTTGTCTCAATACTTGCAAATGCACAGAAGGTGATTTACAAATATCCTTTGATTTGTACACGTGCTTAGTGATCCACAAACACAAATTTCTGATTTATAACGTGTGTGGGTTTTTGCAAATAAATGTTTATTTGCAAAACTGAAAATTCTTTTTGTGAAGGGTGATTCAGCATTGGTGGATCATCGAAGACACACATTCATCACTTTGCTCAGTTACGCAATATTAAGACATTCTCAGTGCAAAACTGCAGTTGAGATCCACAAATATGTCAGTCGCTATTCACATTATTAGCAGAATTATTTGGGGGGGGGGGGGGGATGATGGGGGAGCTTGTCTCATTGTTAGGTGGGCTTAAGCCCCCCCCAAGGTCCCCCTTGGCGCCGCCACTGGCCTCCTCTCTGTTAACATTGGCTTTATTAAGCAGAGGAAAACCGGTGTGCGCGCTCTGAGCTGATCTTACTTACGCAACAGCTTTTTGACGGTCTGCGGCGGGTTGGAGAGGCTCAGGACGAAATGAAAGCTGGCATTTTTTTTCCTATTCCATTTTTTGTCCCACTGGTTTCTGAAGGGATTACAGGACCAATCATCGAGAGTCTGCTGGCTCTCCGCTGCCTGCACCGGCAGCGGCGCACGAACTCAATGTGATGTGGAGAAAACGCTCAGAAACCGTGTTCGGTTTCCTTTTTATTTAACAGGGGAAGAAAAGTTGCTGTAAGTAATTACCTAAATCTGATTTAAATGGAAATGTTCAATCTTTTTCATCTGTCAACTGTGCGTTTAATTCGTATTATGCAGTTTTGTACCTATTTGTCAGGGAATTACAACGAATTATCAATAATTTGCAGTTTTAATTAAAGATTAAGTGATATTTACTGGTAATTACATGTATGTTCTTGATTGTTTTTTAATTATTGATTTCATACTTATTTAAATAAGAACTTTGCATACTTTGTGTTTCATATGACAAATCTGTATTGTTAATTTTGGTGGGGGTTCAGTTGCAGTCAGCAGTTGTTTATTCTCATTATGAAGGATTATCTTGTGCACTGCAAAGTAATCTGTGGATAAGGCAACGTGACTGAATGCACGTTACATATCTCCTCACCAGAAAGCTGGCAGGAGGAATGTGTGGAAAACTATGATTTTTGTTTTGTTTTTATCGTATCTTTAGGATCTACCTGGATTTTTCTGTGACTGACCAACCAATGGAGGAAGAAAAGGTTGTAGAAATTAGCCAAGGAAAATCTGGCCCAGTCATTTCTCCTTCGCCCGCCGGGTTCCCCATTAACTGGGAACTCATTACTGGCCCTGTACCTCAGCCAGTTTTACCAACATCATCTTTGGGCCCCTCGTTTCCGCCTCCTCAGAGTTCAGCCATGCACACGCTGCAGACCAAAGTGAAGCCACTCACACAGAGAAGGCCAAGAGGAAGAGAGAAAGACAGAGACAGAGTCGATTCAGAGGTTCCCATGAGCTGCCCGTTTGGTCAAATTTCATCTGAGGTTCTTCTCCAACAGAGGCCCCGAGGTAAGGGTCCGGTATCGCTGTGTGTACCTGCTTGGCAACCAGGTCCTACGAAGAACTTAAGCAGTAGTGAGGAAGAGGAGGAGGTGGAGGTGCAAGTGAAGTTAGAGATCCACAGCCCTCCAGCTGAAGTGCAAGTGGAACCGTTAGACTCAGAGAAATCACACGAAGACCACGCCGGTTTCCAGACAAGCCATCCTTGTGGTCTGAGGGCAGGGATCAGTCTGGAGAGTTTTCTTTCTGACAACTCTTGCAGCAGTAAGGATGACCTGTCCTCGCCTCCTTCACCTGCTCTTTATACTTCTGCGATTTCTTCTGTTTCTACAGCAACTTATGTCTCTTCGTCCTCCTCTTCCAGACACTGGGCACCACCAAAGGGTTTCTGGAGAGTAGCACGTCCAGAGATGTTGCTTCTCAATGGAGTTGGCCCTTACAGTGTACTCCCCGCATTACCTTTAAAGGACTATACCCAGATGCAAAAACTGGCAGAGCCTCAGAAGAAGAAGCCTTCAGAAGCAGGGTTTAGGAGAGATGAGAGGTATGTAATGGGTGACAACAGCAGATCCTCAAAGGGCAAGGACTCAGACATGGAGAAGTTTTACCACAATGGAGTTGAGCATAAGGAGACCGATCCAGTCAAAGAACAGTGTAGTTCAGATGAGTGGAACAGTACATCATCACCAAGTGGGGCGCTTTCTGTTGAAGAAAAACTGAAACTCAAGCAGAGGGCATACGCAAAGTTAAGGGAAAGACAACAAAAGAGTCAGGAGGAGAGAGAGCAGAGTGGAACAGAAAATGCCAGCAGTTATGGAGACAAGACATGCAGAGTGGACTCAAACAGTACGTATCCTGAGGGGGGAAATCCATCCATCCATCCATCCATCCATCCATCCATCCATCCATCCATCCATCCATCCAGTCAGCCAAAAAATTCAGTCATTCAGCCAGTCAAATAGTCTCAGTCAGCAATCCATCCATCCATCCATCCATCCATCCATCCATCCATCCATCCATCCATCCATCCATCCATCCATCCATCCATCCATCCATCCAGTCAGCCAAAAAATTCAGTCATTCAGCCAGTCAAATAGTCTCAGTCAGCAATCCATCCATCCATCCATCCATCCATCCATCCATCCATCCATCCATCCAGTCAGCCAAAAAATTCAGTCATTCAGCCAGCCAAATAGTCTGTCAGTCAGCAATCTATCATCCATCCATCCATCCATCCATCCATCCATCCATCCATCCATCCATCCATCCATCCATCCATCCATCCATCCATCCATCCAGCCATCCATCCAGCCATCCAGCCATCCAGCCATCCAGCACGAGGGGGCCCACTATAGAGACAAAATATAAAGCAATGGTAAAATACCCTTGGCTGTATGAGCATAAAATTGGAAACATAATGTGACCTTTTGACTTCTTAAAATAGGTCCAGGTTAGCCATCTTTGAACTTGTCCAAGGTCTGGGTCCCAAGAATGGCCCCTGTGAATTTCAAGACCCTGGCCGTAAAAGGGCTGGAGTTATGCTGAGCACAGACAGACAGGCCTGATGGCCATATTTTGGCATCGGGTAAAAAAAATAAAAAACGCACAAGGGTGGATACCAAGCTCATTTCTATGATATGCTCCATCTTGGGACAGGAATTGTCTTGATTTTGTGACTCATTGCTGTACTGACACCAAGATCCATAAGTGAAGTCAGTAACCGTCAGATCAATATATTGTATAAAACCCGCCATCTGATGGCTGTGGTAAATACTACAAAAATTCAAACCAGAGCTTCCATCAGGATGTTTGGCAGTGATTCAAGAACAAACTTAACACTTGCAGACCGCAACAGTGGCAAAACTACTTTCCACAAGTGAGATGGTCTTTAAAATATGACGTGTGCCTCCTCTCAGACAGAAGAAGGCTTAGAGAGCTGTTTGGGCTACAGTTCTCATTTAAACAAATAAAGAACTGAGATTTTTAGAAACTGTTCTTAACTTCATTCAAATCTCAAAAGAATGTCACATGTAATTGTACTTTGAAATAAAATGTGTAACCATAAATTATGTTAAAATTAAAAAACTCGACTGAAAAAAGAGCCAACTTAAAAAGTTGTTTCAATTGGATAGACAGATAGATGTCCTGTCACAGACACAGTTATTGATGGAACTGTCACCTTTGAACTTAGTGTTGTTGATCGCCAAAAGTTTTTTGTTGTTTTTTTTTTGTATTATTTCATGAAAGCACATTGCTTGTTTGAATTGTGTAACATCATTCGACGACTGTCCCAAGATGGGGGATCGAGGTAGTGGCATGCTGCTTCAATGAATGAATGAATGTCTACACTCATGATTTTTCATCTCTCTGCAGGACTCCCTTCCACGTAGATATGAAGGGCTCATTCTAAGCTTATGAAAACACAATGATGCCCAAATGAACAGATGGTTATTAAAGCTATATTTTATTTCTGCTGAAAAAACCCAACCTTAAATGCTACACACGGTGGTTTTAAGGGTTGATTCCGTTCAACATGAGACTAAATATCATGTGATTTTGATAAATGGGCTGCAGCATTATATCCTGCAGAGCTTGTCTGACAAACCTCCAGCTTTGATGTTAAAATTCCAGCTAATGCAGGAGCTTTGTACAATCATTTTTACACTGTGTGTGTGTGTAGGTGAAACAAAAAAGAGTTTAGTTCTTGTTCATATTTGTTTGATTCAGCGATTCACAGTAGATCGTTAATACTGCAAATGAGGGCTGATTTTGGTGCCTGATTTCCATCCTGATTTCAAAATTGAAGAAACTAGGCCCAGTTTTTTTTTAATTGTAGCCAAATTTGTATGTAATCACAGTTCTTACTATTACCTACTATTTCACATAACATTATGTAAATGACTATTGCCCATTACACCCAATTATACAGTAGTGTTCAGAATAATAGTAGTGCTATGTGACTAAAAAGATTAATCCAGGTTTTGAGTATATTTCTTATTGTTACATGGGAAACAAGGTACCAGTAGATTCAGTAGATTCTCACAAATCCAACAAGACCAAGCATTCATGATATGCACACTCTTAAGGCTATGAAATTGGGCTATTAGCAAAAAAAATTAGAAAAAGGGGTGTTCACAATAATAGTAGTGTGGCATTCAGTCAGTGAGTTTGTCAATTTTGTGGAACAAACAGGTGTGACTCATGTGTGCCCTATTTAAGGATGAAGCCAGCACCTGTTGAACATGCTTTTCTCTTTGAAAGCTTGAGGAAAATGGGACGTTCAAGACATTGTTCAGAAGAACAGCGTAGTTTGATTAAAAACTTGATTGGAGAGGGTAAAACTTATACGCAGGTGCAAAAAATTATAGGCTGTTCATCTACAATACAATGATCTCCAGTGCTTTAAAATGGAAAAAAAAAAAACAGAGACGTGGAAGAAAACGGAAAACAACCATCAAAATGGATAGAAGAATAACCAGAATGGCAAAGGCTCACCCATTGATCAGCTCCAGGATGATCAAAGACAGTCTGGAGTTACCTGTAAGTGCTGTGACAGAAGACGCCTGTGTGAAGCTAATTTATTTGCAAGAATCCCCCGCAAAGTCCCTGTGTTAAATAAAAGACATGTGCAGAAGAGGTTACAATTTGCCAAAGAACACATCAACTGGCCTAAAGAGAAATGGAGGAATATTTTGTGGACTGATGAGAGTAAAATTGTTCTTTTTGGGTCCAAGGGCCGCAGACAGTTTGTGAGACGACCCCCAAACTCTGAATTCAAGCCACAGTTCACAGTGAAGACAGTGAAGCATGGTGGTGCAAGCATCATGATATGGGCATGTTTCTCCTACTATGGTGTTAGGCCTATATATCGCATACCAGGTATCATGGATCGGTTTGGATATGTCAAAATACTTGAAGAGGTCATGTTGCCTTATGCTGAAGAGGACATGCCCTTGAAATAGGTGTTTCAACAAGACAATGACCCCAAGCACACTAGTAAACGAGCAAAATCTTGGTTCCAAACCAACAAAATTAATGCCTCGCAGATGTGAGGAAATCATGAAAAACTGTGGTTATACAACTAAATACTAGTTTGTTGGGAAAGTGTAGGTACACGGACCCACAACAGGGGGCGCAAATGAACAGACAATGGAGGAAGTCAAATAACAACACTTTACTGTTGTGAATGGGCACAACAAATACAACAGATTACAACAATAGACAAAAAGCCAAATCACAAAAGGTGTCGTGTGGGCAGGCTCGAAGATAGGAGACGTCTGTCCAAAGCAGAACCGGAACCGGAACCACACGATTTCCTCTGCCACCAGACCCCGGGAATACTGGAGCCGCCAAGTCCCGAACTCCCAGGTGGCCACTGCCTCCGCGTGTCGGACCTGGTACTGCTGGCGAGGAACAAAAAACAATTAAATGTGGGCACGTTTGCACCCAGCAATCCGCACGGCAGGAAAACTACCTCCACCTCTCGTTGGAAAAAAAAGTCTGCTATAACTCACAAAAGTCACAAAAGGTTACTGTCACGCAGTCACCTTCCAGGTAGAACGATATCTCGGCAAAGAGGTGGAGACATCGTCCTGCTGATCGGATGATTGGTAACAGCTGTTGCAGGTGATGCGTGACAGCTGTCACCCTGGCTGCTCCTGTGAGGCGGCTGCGCCCTCTGGTGCCTGGAGCCCGCACTCCAGACAGGGCGCCCTCTGGTGGTGGGCCAGCAGTACCTCCTCTTCAGCGGCCCACACAACAGTAAATACTAGTTTAGTGATTCACAGGATTGCTAAAAAAGCAGTTTGAACATAATAGTTTTGAGTTTGTAGCATCAACAGCAGATGCTACTATTATTGTGAACACCCCTTTTCTACTTTCTTTTACTAATAGCCCAATTTCATAGCCTTAAGAGTGTGCATATCATGAATGCTTGGTCTCGTTGGATTTGTGAGAATCTACTGGTACCTTGTTTCCCATGTAACAATAAGAAATATACTCAAAACCTGGATTAATCTTTTTAGTCACATAGCACTACTATTATTCTGAACACTACTGTATATAATTTTCAATATATATTGATTTATTCATTTATTTTTTGTGCCAGCACATGAAGGTGGCTTTTGCTCAGAGAATGGAAGGTCCCCATTATTGCACATTGTACCTGCATGTCCACTTTTACTTTTTACACAAAATGACCCCTATCTACACTAATGAAATCTGAGTCACTTTTTTCTTTGTTTGTTTGTTTTTTGGATAATGATTTATCGCAATGTCATGAATTTATGTGATTGCTCACAGTGCTCTATACAATGCTACTCTTATCACCGATTACATCTGATTTCAGGCTCCTCCTGGGCACCAAATCTGTATTTTTTCAACTCAGGCCATTCCTTATATTTTCGGGAAAGACAATATCCCCACAAAGCTTTAAATGTTTGTAATAATTAAGCGTTTTGACTGCTTGGTGGCTTTTCATATGGCTTCCCACTGGCCTTCTGCTGCTTTATGACTGACTGTTGTATAGAAATGCTGTATGTAACCTGGCAGACTCCCTGTGTTGGACAGATGTCAGATGAGCAGATGTGCATCAGGGTATTGCTATTATTAGCAGTCAGAGAAATGGGGGCAGTGTCCCTGCTTTTATATCTCCCTGTGTGCATGATGGATGCCTGCATGAACACAGAGTGACAGGAGTGCGCTGTCACACACTCTGGATCTGTAATATTGTATATTGTCTCTGCAGGGGTGGTGGCAAGAAAATGCAAATAAATGGTGTTATTTTTCACCACTTGCCATTTGGAAATCTGCCTGAGTGTTTTTTTTTTTTTCACAGACAGGATCCTGACGTATAGATCAGCCACATAACTTATGGACATGTCATATGTTATTACGAAGGATTATTTAAAAAAATCTTCACGAGTACAAAGGGCTAATTGCACTATAATAACATAATAATAATGATTTTATCAGGTGCAAATAAACAAGGGCACAACTTGATAACAGTAAACAGAAATCATTAAAATTTTTTTTTTTTTTACCTATCAAGTTTACCTGCGTTTATGTTTTGCTGGAAAACATTTGCAGTACATGCACTCTAAAAACTGTTACTTTGTTCTACTCAGTTTTTTTTTTTTTTTGTGAAACATTTTTACACTTTAAAATATTGAGTTAATTAAAAAGCTATGAAAACATTTTAATTTACTTTATAATCTTGGTGGGCAGCATGGTGACTTAGTGGTTAGCACTGTTGCCTCACAGCAGGAAGGTCATGGGTTCGATTCCCATGTGTGACCTTTCTGTGTGGAGTTTGTGCATTTGCGTGGGTTCCCTCCGGGTGCTCCGGCTTCCTCCCACATCCAAAGATGATTAAACATTAAATTGTCCACAGGTGTGCGTGTGTTTGTTTGTCTATATGTGGACTTGTGTCCTGTCCAGGGTGTACCCCACCTTGCGCTCTGTGACTGCTGGGATAGGCTCCTGCCCCCTGCAATCCTTAATTGGACTAAGCAGTTGAAGATGACTGTGTGTGTGTGATAATCTTGGTAAATCTAAGTAAAAATATTAAGTATATTAGCCCTTTCCAAATATTCTGAATGAAGTTTACCAAACAAATTAAGTATATTTCAAAAAATACAATTTATTAAGCAAATGCTAATGTATTTTAATGAAATAGAGTCAAATAATGAATGTAAAGTTAAGATAAAATGAACTGTTAAGATTTTAGGCATTTCATTTGGTACATCCAACTCAAACAATCAACTGAATGTGTTTCAGAGATTTTATTAAGTCAGTATAGCTGTTTCGTACGGTGATATATGCAAAGCCATTGAATTACTTTTTAGAGTGATGCCTCTCTGTTTTATGCTTGTTCCAGGTGCCCATGGTGCTTTTGACAAGTCAGAGTCAGCTGTGCTCTCTCAGGATTTAGAATCCCGTTTGAGGTGAGCAGTGGAATGATTCTTTGTGTGTTTGGCAGGGGTGCCAGCGTGCATGTCTCTTCATAAATCCCTGTCTTACAGCTTGTAAGAAGAGAAGCTGTAAGACGGGTGGATTATTTTCAGTGGGAAATGCAAGCATAAAGACACACAAGCAAATATCATAAGGTTTCTTTAATCATAAGATGAAGCTCTTGTCTTTCGTGCGTCATATATATTAAAACGGCTCTGCGGAACCTTTGATGCATTCTAATTCCATGCACCTGCATGATTGGAGTAGATTTTTAAAAATATAATGACAAAAATACACTCAGTATCACTCACGTTGATATTCACTCATGTTGACAAGAAGCCTGGTCTTTAAACATCCAAATAAATACAACTAGACAGAGCATGCAGAGTGTGCACATCTCTGCATGATTATTACTTAGCGCACTGTGAGGAATGTGACTTTTATCCTCATCCAAACTTTGCAACATCATAAATGTGGAAGTGGAACACTACAGAAGGAGACAAGCGTAATCCAAGATTGCTGATGTCCGCCAAGGGTTGACGAGGACTCGAAATAAAACATATGTGATTCACATCATGACCTGGACTTTACCTTAATCCCTTAGCTGCTCCCCGTGTGTAGCGAGAATCTTGTATGGCAGCACCCTCACATGGGGGTGAATGTGAGGCATTATTATAAAGCGCTTTGAGTGTCTGATGCACATGGAAAAGCACTATATACGTAAATGCAGTCCATTTGTCCAGATTCCACAACACAATGCAATCATTGCATACTGATCCAGAATGGTCCGACTGATATTTAATTTACAAGCAGAAACAAAATAGTGTCTTCCCGATGTTGGTTTTACATTGTGATGTTGTATCTGTGAAGTAGTTTTGAAGTAATCCTTAAGAGTCTACAAAGTGCATTCCTGATCCAGAATCTGGATCCAGTGTGTGGTAAAAATTTGGTAAAAATCTGTTAAGTAGTTTTGATGTAATTCCCAAAATCCATCAAAGTGAAGCGTACAAATTGAAATCCTGATCCAGAATCCAGATCTGGACCAGCTCCAAAATTCAGTGGAGTTTTCCATGACCTAGTATCTATCTGTGGTGCAAATTTGGAGAAAATCTGTTAAGTAGTTTTGACATAATCCCCAAAATCTGTCAAAGTGAAGTGCACAAATTGAAATCCTGATCCAGATCCAGAACTGGATCACCTCCAAAAGTCAGTGGATTCTTCCATGACCTAATATCTATCCATGGTGCAAATTTGGTTAAAATCTGTTAAGTAGTTTTGATGTAATCCCCAAAATCTGTCAAAGTGAAGTGCACAAATTGAAATCCTGATCCAGAATCCATATCTGGATCACCTACAAAATTCAGTGGAGTCTTCCATGGCCTAATATCTATCTGTGGTGCAAATTTGGTGAAAATCTGTTGAGTAGTTTTGATGTAATCCCAAAATCTGTCAAAGTGAAATGCACATATTGAAATCCTGATCCAGAATCCAGATCTGGACCACCTCCAAAATTCAGCAAAGCCTTCCATGGCCTAATATCTATCTGTGGTTCAAATTTGGTGAAAATCTGTTAAGTAGTTTTGATGTAATTCCCAAAATCCATCAAAGTGAAGCGTACAAATTGAAATCCTGATCCAGAA
Organism: Thalassophryne amazonica; assembly: GCF_902500255.1. Taxonomy (NCBI): domain Eukaryota; kingdom Metazoa; phylum Chordata; class Actinopteri; order Batrachoidiformes; family Batrachoididae; genus Thalassophryne; species Thalassophryne amazonica. The sequence goes on from NC_047114.1 coordinate 69,181,403, forward strand.
TCCAGATCTGGACCAGCTCCAAAATTCAGTGGAGTTTTCCATGACCTAGTATCTATCTGTGGTGCAAATTTGGAGAAAATCTGTTAAGTAGTTTTGACATAATCCCCAAAATCTGTCAAAGTGAAGTGCACAAATTGAAATCCTGATCCAGATCCAGAACTGGATCACCTCCAAAAGTCAGTGGATTCTTCCATGACCTAATATCTATCCATGGTGCAAATTTGGTTAAAATCTGTTAAGTAGTTTTGATGTAATCCCCAAAATCTGTCAAAGTTAAGTGCACAAATTGAAATCCTGATCCAGAATCCATATCTGGATCACCTACAAAATTCAGTGGAGTCTTCCATGGCCTAATATCTATCTGTGGTTCAAATTTGGTGAAAATCTGTTAAGTAGTTTTGACGTAATCCCCAAAATCCATCAAAGTGAAGCGTGCAAATTGAAATCCTGATCCAGAATCCATATCTGGATCACCTCCAAAAGTCAGTGGAGTCTTCTATGGCCTAATATATACCTGTGGTGCAAATGTGGTGAAAATCTGTGAAGTATTTTTGACGTAATCCCCAAAATCCATCAAAGTGAAGCGTACAAATTGAAACCCTGATCCAGAATCCGGATCCAGATCACCTCCAAAATTCACTGGAGTCTTCCATGGCCTAATATCTATCTGTGATGAAAATACCACTTTATGTCTTGGTGGCTTCCCTCACCAGTCTCCAGAGAGATTTACCATGCGGTACCATGATGGTTTCTTCAGGACAGATGTAAAGGCACATTCACTGCATTGGAAATGTTCATCTCCCCCTGTAAAAGCAAAGCTATATATAAAATTGAGTTTGCCCAATTATTTGTGGACTCTCAAAACAGATGAACTGTCTATAAAAATGGCTTTAATTCCTAAATGTTTAATCCAATATTTTTGTTAAACCCACTGAATTAAAACTAAAATCAACACTACAAACAACTTTGTGTCTTGGTGGCTTCCCTCACTAGTATCCTTCTTGCATGGGCATTCCATTTTTGAGAACTGCCTACTTCAGTACCATACTGGGTAGATTTCTTGTAGAGCAAGTACAGTAGCTGAGCAGATAAGGAGCTGGGCTGCCAATATGTCGACGTGTGTTTGAATCCCACTCATACTACCCGTCTGTATTCTTGGACAAGACACTTAATCTATATCCACCCAGCTGTACATAGGTACCAGTCGTGTCTTGGGAAGTAACCTGCGATGGACTGGCACCCCATCCATCTGTTCTGCTTGATATTATGTAATCTGGACATAAGCACTGGCACCAACGGGGTCTAAGGGCCTATACAGGATGTAAATAAAGTCCATGACACATTCAGTATCTTCGTAGTGTCCATTATCCATCACCTGACTTTTCTCAAGAAAGCTGTCTATAAAAAGTCATGATTTGTATTAAAAACATCCATTTTATTGAGTTTGCCCAATTATTTATGGGTTCTGACAAATGGAAGGACTGTGGATAAAAATGGGTGTAATGACAAAACTTCCATGCAATATTTTCATGAATTGTCTTCAGTTAAAACTAATTCTACATTACAAACACATCTTAATTGTTTTACTTCAACTCCATGAATTACATTCACCATTGCTGGTGGTTACCTATTTTTTTTTTTTCAGAGATTATTTTTTCTTGCTGTCATTAACTGGAATCAAACAGCTATAGCTAGCTATAGGTGGAGGTGATGATCTAGTGGTTAAGCATTGGACTTGAGACCAGAAGATCCTCGGTTCAAATCCCAGCCTGACCAGAAAATCACTAAGGGCCCTTGAGCAAGGTCCTTAATCCCCTAGTTGCTCCCGGTGTGTAGTTAGCACCTTGTATGGCAGCACCCTGACATTGGGGTGAATGTGAGGCATTATTGTAAAGCGCTTTGAGCGTCTGATGCAGATGGAATGCAGATGGAAAAGCACTATATAAATGCAGTCCATTTACCATTTTTCGCTAAAAAAAAAACTATTGCTAACTCTACCCACTTCTTTCAATTTAGAGAAAACCAACTGGCATGTATCACAATTTACTTTTCTGTTGACATGCAGGGCAGAGTGAATCATGCTCAGTCCATTGCAAGGATAATCCACACGGCTGATGTATCATGCTATCTTTATCACTGGGCCAGGGGATAAAGAAAAGTACAGATGATGAAGCACAATGCAGAGCAGCTTAGTGGCTGGGGTGCAGCAATGGTGGGGCACATGATGTTCACACCGCAGTGCCACACCCAGTCCATCGGGCTCTTTTATTACATAAAACAGCTTAGATGCACGGTGGTTTAGTGGTTAGCACTGTTGCCAGCAAGTTCTTCCTGTGTTTGTATAGGGTCCCACATCCAAAAGACATGCAGGTTAGGTGGATTGGAAACTTTAAAGTGTACATACAGGAGTGAATGTGTGTGTCTGTGTGGGGCCATGTGACAGACTGGCGTCCTGTCCAGGGTGCACTTCACCTCACGCCCTATGACTGCTGGGATAGGCTCCCCTAATTGGAGTAAGTAGTGGAAGGTGTGTGTGTGCGAGCTTAGGAGGGTGCAGTTTGATTTGCTTGATGTTAACATGTACATGTCTTCTTGGTAATAAGCTTTACACTGCAGAATGCACATCATCTAACGTTGACAATAATCGACCCCCTTCTGATCATACTGCTATGTTCTCGTTACGCAACTGCCAATCTGAATTTACATCTTTCTTTCTCTCTCTGTCTGTCTCTCTCTCTCTCTCTCTCTGTTAAGCCTTAGCGCACAGCTCGGGATCACCGATGAGCTTCCCCTGAGCCCAAGGCACGAGGAAGCCAAACGCCTTCTCGAGCGAGCGCGGCTCAAGGCGCGTTCCAATCATAGCAAAGGCAGTCGCCCCTGCAGACGAGCCCATTCTGATCAGAGATGCACAGAGTAAGAATGCGATCCATTCATCATGATTTGAAGTTGTGCAGGCTGATGCCTTTGTGCACTTAAGTGCATTGTATATCTTGCTGAAAGTGCATAATAAGTGTTAGTACTTTGTGGCAGAAAGATGTAAAAAGTATACTAAAGTATAAGTTTTAGTATTAAAGTATAAATGTAAGTCTTAGTATTAATGTACTTAGAGTTAGACTTTTGTTTATACTTTTCAGTATAAGCCAAGTATACTTTACTATACTATTCTTAAGTATATAAAATATAGTTTAGAAAAAGTCACCTTCAAGTATACTTCCTCAATTTTAGTAAAAAATATGTATACTCATAGTACACTTGAATAAACTTCTTTTTGCTAAGGGCATGTGTATCCTTCATTTCCACAAATGCAAAATGTTGCACAATTGAAACAACAATCTTTCAAGCATGAGCTTGAGTTGTAATGATGCACAGTGTGTAATGTTGATGTGTGATTTAATTTGATTTTATCTTATTAATTATGTTTAATCAATTATGGCATATAAGCTGGTGTATTTATATCATCCCCTATTGTGCAACAAACAAGTAAATATAAGGCGATGGCTTATATTTGGCTGATGGTTGTTACCTAAAAGTTAGCTTCAGTAACCACTAACTAAAACGTTAACTGTGATAACACTAAACTGATAAACCACAACACTTTTAGCTAAAGCTAACACTAACTGCTAACTGAATTTAGCATTAGCTTTTTTTTTTTTTTAAACACTGAAAAACAAACCCAAAGAGATGAAATTTTCTAATGGGTTAAAGCTTAAACATGGTGGTTCCCAAAAAGGCTGAATGTATTGATCAGGATATGTCATTCAATGCGCATATTAAACAAATATGTAGGACTGCTTTTTTGCATTTGCGCAATATCTCTAAAATTAGAAAGGTCTTGTCTCAGAGTGATGCTGAAAAACTAATTCATGCATTTATTTCCTCTAGGCTGGACTACTGTAATTCATTATTATCAGGTTGTCCTGAAAGTTCCCTGAAAAGCCTTCAGTTAATTCAAAATACTGCAGCTAGAGTACTGACGGGGACTAGAAGGAGAGAGCATATCTCACCCATATTGGCCTCTCTTCATTGGCTTCCTGTTAATTCTAGAATAGAATTTAAAATTCTTCTTCTTACTTATAAGGTTTTGAATAATCAGGTCCCATCTTATCTTATGGACCTCATAGTAACATATCACCCCAATAGAGCGCTTCGTTCTCAGACTGCAGGCTTACTTGTAGTTCCTAGGGTTTGTAAGAGTAGAATGGGAGGCAGAGCCTTCAGCTTTCAGGCTCCTCTCCTCTGGAACCAGCTCCCAATTCGGATCAGGGAAACAGACACCCTCTCTACTTTTAAGATTAGGCTTAAAACTTTCCTTTTTGCTAAAGCTTATAGTTAGGGCTGGATCAGGTGACCCTGAACCATCCCTTAGTTATGCTGCTATAGACTTAGACTGCTGGGGGGTTCCCATGATGCACTGAGTGTTTCTTTCTCTTTTTGCTCTGTATGCACCACTCTGCATTTAATCATTAGTGATTGATCTCTGCTCCCCTCCACAGCATGTCTTTTTCCTGGTTCTCTCCCTCAGCCCCAACCAGTCCCAGCAGAGGACTGCCCCTCCCTGAGCCTGGTTCTGCTGGAGGTTTCTTCCTGTTAAAAGGGAGTTTTTCCTTCCCACTGTCGCCAAGTGCTTGCTCACAGGGGGTCGTTTTGACCGTTGGGGTTTTTCCGTAATTATTGTATGGCCTTGCCTTACAATATAAAGCGCCTTGGGGCAACTGTTTGTTGTGATTTGGCGCTATATAAAAAAATTGATTGATTGATTGATTGATTTTCACACACAACCATCTCTAGGATTTATAGAGGTTGTGTGAACAAAAATACCTTCTTGATGTCAGAGGTCAGAAGTGAATGGGCAGACTGGTTGAATGGGCCACTGCTTGATGCTGTCAGGTCAATATGGACCAACATCTCTGAGGAATGCTTCAGATGCATTGTTTAATCTATGCCATGAAGAATTAAAGTAGTTCTGACAGCAAAAGGAGATTCAACCTGGTACTAGCAAGGTGTACCTAATAAAGTGGCCAGTGAGTGTAGTTTATTCACAGTACAGGCAGTATTAAATGAATAAGAAATGTTTAAAAATAAAAACATACATGAAAAGTAATTATAATAATCAAATGAATGCTTTTACTGTGGCTTGACATCCTGCTCCTCCATTTCCTCGTGGTGGTTCTTGGTGCCTTTGCACGATGTGGCAATTTTGTTCATTGTATAAGCTCCAAAAGGAACAACCATTTATAATTCTAGCATTTACAACTGTTTGTAGCAGTTAAACTTTATTTGAAGCTAATTGATCTGCTAATGGCTTAGTTATCGGAAAAGTTAATCCAGTAACAAAAAAGTTAGCTTCACTAATTAGCTGCTAGCTGATTTGCTACAATGTGCCCAACAGACAGACTGCATTTTTTTTTCACCTAACATCTATTCTGGAAATGATTACAAAAGGGTCATGCCTTTTAGGGAGAAATGACGTTTTAACTGTCATATTAAATTGTATTTGCCTTGATGCTTCACTTATAATTTGATGGCAAAAGGAGGTTCAACCTGGCAAGGTGTACCTAATAAAGTGACCAGTGAGTGTAGTTTATTCCCAGTACAGGCAGTATTAAATGAATAAGAAATGTTAAAAATAAAAACATACATGAAAAGTAATTATAATAATAAAATGAATGCTTTTACTGTGGCTTGACATCCTGCTCCTCCATTTCCTCAGGGTGGTTCTTGGTGCCTTTGCACGATGTGGCGATTTTGTTTATTGTATAAGCTCCAAAAGGAACAACCATTTATAATTCTAACATTTATAACTGTTTGTAGCAGTTAAACTTTATTTGAAGTTAATTGATCTGCTAATGGCTTAGTTAGCTGAAAAGTTAATCCAGTAACAAAAAAGTTAGCTTCACTAATTAGCTGCTAGCTGATTTGCTACAATGTGCCCAACAGACAGACTATGCATTTTTTTTCACCTAACATCTATTCTAGAAATGATTACAAAAGGGTCATGCCTTTTAGGGAGAAATGACGTTTTAACTGTCATATTAAATTGTATTTGCCTTGATGCTTCACTTATAATTTGGTTCTTACATGTGGGCAACTTTCTTCCAACAGGAAGCAGGAAGCTGATCCTTCAGATCCAACTCTAGTGCAAAAAACTGTTCAAACTAAAGAAGCAGCTCAAACTGGATCCGGTCCTCTTCTCATCCCCACCCAGAGAGACACCTCCCCTGGTGAGGAGGGAGGTCGATCTAGATGGTTTGGTTGTTCACCCACGCGTGTACGCTTTGAGGACGAATCAGAGAAAGAAGCAGAGACTCGCTACTTGGACAGAGTGAGACAGCGTAGCAGGCCTGGAAATCCAAAGTCCAAAATGAAGGAAAGTAATACAGATTCTAACAGTAGTGGTTCAGAGAAGAGTAGAAGCCACAAAAGTGTCTCCACGCCTCTTTCTCAGAAGCAGGAGGACAGTGGCGTTAACAGCAAATCCACAACAGTGATTAAAGAGATAATAGTGCTAGTGAAGAAATGTGAGACGTGTGGCTCCATAGTCAGGGAACCTCAACCGGTGACATCACTATCTGAGCCACAGAGTGCTGAGCCGCAACAATCTAGCAACCCTGATGACCAACGGGGGAAAGTGGCTCCTCGCTGTGGGCCTTCGAATAAACCCGAAGTGAGTACTCGTCCTAAAGCTCCTTTAACTGTAACTTTTGCAGGAGCATATGTGCTTGGAAAAGACAAGGAGTGCAGTACAGGATGGAAAACATCAGGATTTGGGAAACTTAGGAGAAGGAGCAGGAAAGGGGAGAGCCGGCTAGAGTCTGGACATGGCCCTTATGGACCATCATGGGCGCAGCGACGTAACTCTAATCCCAGGAATAGGGTCAATTTGAGCAGAACTGTTTCCTTTGCACCTGGTAGCCCCATCTCCTTAGAACCCAGTTTGCTCATGGCATCTGGTGGGCTAAAGGAGTCGCCCACCCCATCTTTGCCGATAAAGTCAGCGCTGAAATCAAGCTTAAGGAATCGCACTGCAGCAGCTCAGCCATCTGTTCAGTACCAAACAACTTCAAATCAAGGAAGTGACATTGGATTTCAGCATTCAGCACTGCTAGATGTTCCAGAATCAAGACGGGAGTCCCCAGTGTCTTCGGCCCAAGGCACCCCTACAACATCCAACCCCGCAACGTGTATCAGGCCATCCACTCTGAGGTACTCTCCAGCCCGACTGACCCCAGATCTGCCAGCTGTTGAACTTTGGGACGGAACTCCTGATGGAGTGGGTGAGTAACCTTTGTGGCTGAGTAAACAAATAACTTGTTCTAGAGAATGTCACAACCTTCCCTGCTGTTTGTTATTCCAGAACATGAGAAAAGAACTATACGTTTTTACAGAAATTAGGATACGAAGGAAATCTGTTCAGTTCAGTTTATTTATACAGCATCAAATCATAACATAAGATGCCCCAAGGCACTAAATCAAATCAAATCAATTTTATTTATATAGTGCCAAATCACAACAAACAGTTGCCCCAAGGCGCTTTATATTGTAAGGCAAAAGCCATACAATAATTACAGACAAACCCCAACGGTCAAAACAACCCCCTGTGAGCAAGCACTTGGCGACAGTGGGAAGGAAAAACTCCCTTTTAACAGGAAGAAACCTCCAGCAGAACCAGGCTTAGGGAGGGGCAGTCTTCTGCTGGGACTGGCTGGGGCTGAGGGAGAGAATCAGGAAAAAGACATGCAGTGGAAGAGAGCAGAGATCAATGATTAAATGCAGAGTGGTGCATACAGAGCAAAAAGAGAAAGAAACACTCAGTGCATCATGGGAACCCCCCAGCAGTCTAAGTCTATAGCAGCATAACTAAGGGATGGTTCAGGGTCACCTGATCCAGCCCTAACTATAAGCTTTAGCAAAAAGGAAAGTTTTAAGCATAATCTTAAAAGTAGAGAGGGTGTCTGTCTCCCTGATCCGAATTGGGAGCTGGTTCCACAGGAGAGGAGCCTGAAAGTTGAAGGCTCTGCCTCCCATTCTACAACCCCTGGCAAAAATTATGGAATCACCGGCCTCAGAGGATGTTCATTCAGTTGTTTAATTTTGTGGAAAAACAGCAGATCACAGACATGACACAAAACTAAAGTCATTTCAAATGGAAACTTTCTGGCTTTAAGAAACACTATAAGAAATCAAGAAAAAAAGATTGTGGCAGTCAGTAACGGTTACTTTTTTAGACCAAGCAGAGGAAAAAAATATGGAATCACTCAATTCTGAGGAAAAAATTATGGAATCACCCTGTAAATTTTCATCCCCAAAATTAACACCTGCATCAAATCAGATCTGCTCATTGACATTGACCCTATGCCATGACATTGACCCTATGTGTCTTTTTGCAAGGAATGTTTTTGCAGTTTTTGCTCTATGGCAAGATGCATTATCATCTTGAAAAATGATTTAATCATCCCCAAACATCCTTTCAATTGTCCAAAATATCAACATAAACTTGTGCATTTATTGATGATGTAATGACAGCCATCTCCCCAGTGCCTTTACCTGACATGCAGCCCCATATCATCAATGACTGTGGAAATTTACATGTTCTCTTCAGGCAGTCATCTTTATAAATCTCATTGGAAAGGCACCAAACAAAAGTTCCAGCATCATTACCTTGCCCAATGCAGATTCGAGATTCATCACTGAATATGACTTTCATCCAGTCATCCACAGTCCACAATTGCTTTTCCTTAGCCCATTGTAACCTTGTTTTTTTCTGTTTAGGTGTTAATGATGCCTTTCGTTTAGCTTTTCTGTATGTAAATCCCATTTCGTTTAGGCCGTTTCTTACAGTTCGGTCACAGACGTTGACTCCAGTTTCCTCCCATTCGTTCCTCATTTGTTTTGTTGTACATTTTTCAATTTTTGAGACATATTGCTTTAAGTATTCTGTCTTGACGCTTTGTCTTCCTTGGTCTACCAGTATGTTTGCCTTTAACAACCTTCCCATGTTGTTTGTATTTGGTCCAGAGTTTAGACACAGCTGACTGTGAACAACCAACATCTTTTGCAACATTGCGTGATGATTTACTCTCTTTTAAGAGTTTGATAATCCTCTCCTTTGTTTCAATTGACATCTCTCGTGTTGGAGCCATGATTCATGTCAGTCCACTTGGTGCAACAGCTCTCCAAGGTGTGTTCACTCCTTTTTAGATGCAGACTAACGAGCAGATCTGATATGATGCACGTGTTAGTTTTGGGGATGAAAATTTACAGGGTGATTCCATAATTTTTTCCTCAGAATTGAGTGATTCCATATTTTTTTCCTCTCCTTGGTCTAAAAAAGTAACCGTTACTGACTGCCACAATCTTTTTTTCTTGATTTCTTATAGTGTTTCTTAAAGCCAGAAAGTTGCCATTTGAAATGACTTTAGTTTTGTGTCATGTCTGTGATCTGCTTTTTTTTCTACAAAATTAAACAACTGAATGAACATCCTCGGAGGCCGGTGATTCCATAATTTTTGCCAGGGGTTGTACTCTTACAAACCCTAGGAACTACAAGTAAGCCTGCAGTCTGAGAGCGAAGCGCTCTATTGGGGTGATATGGTACTATGAGGTCCCTAAGATAAGATGGGACCTGATTATTCAAAACCTTATAAGTAAGAAGAAGAATTTTACACACAAGTAAGATTTCAACCTGAGCAAGCATATTGGCAGCAGCGGTATGGAGAAACTCCATGAAATTTTTTTTTTTTCATTATAGAAAGAAACCTCAAGCAGACCAGACTCAGTGGGTGGCCATCAATGCACATACTGTTTGACTTCAGCTATCCCAATGACAGATGGCTTAAAAGACAAACAAAAGAGGTGAAGAGCAGTATCCCATCAGATCTCAGAAGCTAAGCAGTGCAGGATCTGGTTAGTACGTGGATGGGAGACCTCTTTGGAACACCATCTCCAGGTAAAACTGGAGTTGTGTCAGGAAGGGCATCCGGCGTAAAAACCTGTGCCAAATACGGGAGCAGCCGAATGGACAGCAATAATCAATGATTCAACTAGCCACAGTTCTGATGTCCCGGATCACAAACAGCTACCAGGATCAGTGGCGGTTCTACACTGAATTAGTCCTTGGGCAAGACCCTCTCCGAGCGCCCCCCCCCCCCCAAAAAAAAAAAAAATTGCACAAACAGCCATTTTTTGTTATAACAATAAGGTGCACAATCTTCTACCACCTCCAACACTCCCAAAACACAATGAGGCAATTCTGCACAAAACAGTGTAAGTTATCAGTATGTAAATAAATATACATTATACTAGCATGTTGCCCATGGGGATCCATGGGCTCTAGATTTGGTGGCTGACATTTTTCAAGGGTGGCAATAAATTGTACAAAGTTTCTATAATGAGTTGGAATAGCATGTGAGTCCAGAATGTTTTTAGAACCTTAGACCTCAACATTTTTTAGAAAAACTCTGTCCTTTTATTTCCTGCTAATTATGTAATTTTTTAAATGTTAATTTACTGTCTTAATGTATTTATAAATTGTTTAGGTTCTTGTTATCATATACACATTATTATTTATTTATTTTTTATTGCTGCAGAGGTGGTGGCCAAGTGGTTAGTGCACCGTGGAGTTGCGTCAGGAAGGGTATCTAGTGTAAAATGTGCCAATCAGCATACAGACCCACCGTGGATCTTCTGTGGCGACCCCTAATGAAAACAAGGGAGCAGCTGAAAGGACTTACTGTTATTATCATTTTATTTTATTATTACTTCTATTTTGTCATTTGATTTTTAAATGGACCACAATGGAAACAAGTGTTTTCACTTTCTTGTGTCATCCATGTATTTTTAACATATTTACAATTATATTATGCACTTACATTGAACTTACTAAATAAAATCATGCATGCACGCACGCACGGTTGCATACTTTTAATATATAGATGATTTACCGCCCCCTGCTGGAATGGCGTGTGAGTCCAGAATGTAATTATCACATTGTGCAATGTTGTTAGATAATATCCATAGTTTCTCCAAAAATATTAGTCCTATCAATGTAATGTAATAAGCATACCAAACAGCAAATGTCAGCTCTCCACAGTTTGTCCATGATCAAAGTTTTACACACACACACACACACACAGAGAGAGAGAGAGAGAGAGAGAGCGAGAGAGAGAGAGAGAGAGAGAGAGAGAGAGAGAGAGAGAGAGGAGAGAGAGAGAGAGCGCTTTTGTCTTTTCTGCATTCTGCTGCAAGCAGGTGCTTTTAATTTTTACACACTCACAAGCAGAGATGGTGGCAGAAGACATCAAAAGCAATACACTTTTCACTCAAGGTAACCAACCTGACACAACTGAACTGACTAAGCCAATTGAACTACAAAACACAATAAATCAATAACACTAACAACACTGTTAAACTAACATGATCCATAATAATAACATTTAAACCCCCAAAACCCCAAACTCCCATAGTGCACTGCAGCACAATGTTGTTAGCTCATATCGCTAATTTCTGCAAAAATGTACTCCTGTCAACTTTCTGTTTTCACAGCGTTCATCCTTGACCCAAAATGCATAAGCATACCAAACAGCAAATGTCAGCTCTTCCCAGTATCTCCGTGATCGAAGCCATACACACATGCACACATGCATGCACACAGAGGCCCCTTGACTATTACACATGCACGCACACACGCATGCACACAGAGGCCCCTTGACTATTATAATATAGATACTTAAAAGTGGCAAATATATACAATCTCTATCATCATTCATATGGGAAAAAAGCTATGTATTTTCAATAAAAATGACGTTGAGGCAGGTTTAACAAGCATCATAGCAAGAAGGCTAACACACGTAAGAGTTATACCACCAGTTAACATTAGCCCTTCATTCATGACATGGATACCGTAATTATATTATCCTTTGCTTATTTCTCCCGTTGTTCTTTTCATTTTTTTCTAAATTGGGCACCTGATGGCTTTGACTTTTTTTCTGTCCATCTCTATGTTTATTTGGCACTCGACAATCAACAGAATTATAGGCCTGTATTTCCAATATTATGAATGAGATGTGTGTTATTTGGAATAAGGTCAAGGTGTAACTGTCTTTAGCCCGCTAATTCCACCCCCCTCCCTGTACAAACAGGACACCCAAGTCTCTTCTGTCTCGTGGAACCCCAGCCGTCTTTATTCAATACCCGGAAGTTCATACAACATCCGTCGAACAGCATTGTGGGAACAGTAGTCTCCCGCTACACCTCCTCCTTTTAGCTAAAGACATCTCTAAGAAAACAACTCAAAATGGCTCGCCAAAAACATAACTGAGGAGCATCTTTCATTGTAAACATTTTAAATACTTTTTTCCGTACAGCTACTTGTAACATAGAACACAATTGCATTTCTGGTAAACGTTCTCTTTTACAGCCTAACAAACATTTCTATAAGCCTGTATGCATACCATTAGCAGATTTACATATCCAACCTTTGTGGAGGTCTCACAACTCTTCCAGATCTGGTAACCGTCCCAGTTGGTCTGAGGTGGCTCCTATTTCTCCTCAGAAAACCCCTGTCAGTTTCTACCTCATAAGATCTGGGAGCATTGGCAGGTCTAACTACTGCTCCAGTGATTCCTTCCGTAGTTATCCACACTTTCTGTCCTGTCTCCAATTCTGGGAGCGGTCTGGCACGATGTCTCCGGTTATATTGCCATGCCTGCGCACCCCTCCCCTCCTCATCCTTCGTCTGAAAAGCCTGCAGGTCGGGCCACTTGGCCATCAACTTGGCTGCGGACTGTGGAAGGGAGCTGCGCAGGTGTCTCCCCATGAGCAACTGTGCCGGTGAGAACCCGTGTTCCAGTGGGGTGGATCTGTAGACAAGCAGCGCGCTGCTGAAGTCACAGTCCTTTCTCCACAGATCTTTGATGGTACGAACAGCACGCTCTGCCTCCCCATTAGCTTAGGGGTATCTAGGGCTGCTCGTGATATGTGTGAACTGGTACTTCTTAGCAAACTGTCTGAACTGGTCTGAAGAAAACTGTGGCCCGTTATCTGACACCACAGTCTCTGCAACTCCGTGTCTTGCAAAGACCTCTTTCACTGCCTTAATAGTGACCTCTGCCGTTGTGTGCTTCAGTTCAGCTATCTCAATGTACCGAGAAAAGAAGTCAATAATCAGCAAATATTGTTTCTGTGACCACTCAAAAAGATCCATGCCAACTTTCTGCCACGGGCGGTCGGGAACAGGAGTTGGTAACATGGGTTCACGATTCTGTACCCTGTGCTTTTGACATATTTCACACCTGTCTACCATCTGTTGTATTTGAGTTGAGATGCCCGGCCACCACACAGCCTCTTTAGCTCTAGCCCTACACTTTGAAATGCCCTGGTGGCCTTCATGGAGACATGCCAAAACCTCTGCTCGCAGAGGAGGTGGTATCACCAGTCTCTCTGCTTTCATGAGAAGATCCTGTGCTACATTTAAGTCCATTCTGTATTTCCAGTAATCCCTTAACTCTGGATCTAGTTTACACTTTTCTGGCCATCCTAACAAACAGTGATTTACCACCTTTTTGCACAGTTCATCTTTACCTTGTGCTAGTTTAATGTCCTCCAGCCTTTTGTCTGTGGCTGGAAGCTGGGATACAACACAGTCCACAAAGACGTCCACTTCCTTTTCCAGCTGAAGGTCTCCTGGAGAAGGCGGGCCCTCCAGTGGTGCTTGGGACAGGGCATCAGCGGTGACGAGGTTCTTCCCCGGAACATGGACAATGTTAAAAGAAAAACGCAGCAGTCTGAGGCAGAATCTCAGAATGCGTGGAGGTAGGTCATCCAGGCCTCTTGTGCTCAGGAGAGGAACCAGGGGTTTGTGATCCGTGATCAGGGTGAACTGCAATCCCCTGAGATAAGATGAGAGTCTCTCACATGCCCATGTTGCAGCAAGCGCCTCCTTTTCTATCTGCGCATAACTTCTCTCTGTGTCTGTGAGTCCTCTTGAGATATATGTCACTGGTCGCCACGAGCCGTCGGACTGTTTCTGAGTAAGAACAGCTCCAATACCGTATGGCGACGCATCAGCCGCAACTCTTGTATCCACTGAGTTAGAGTACTGAGCGAGCACTTCGGGAGAGCTTAGTATCGCTTTTAGTCTCTGAAACGCTGTCTCCTGTGGCTCTGCCCACGTCCAGTCGTTTCTCTCTTTTTGTAGGTCTTTTAGCGGTGTGGTGATTGTGGCTAATTGTGGCATGAACTTAGCGAGATAGTTGGCCATTCCCAAGAGACGGCGCACATCTTCCACATTCTGAGGCTGTGGCAGCTGTTGAATTGCTTTTACCTTGTTGGGATCAACCTCAATGCCTTTTGCTGAAACTTTGTGTCCCACAAAGATAATTTCGCTTTTAGCAAACTCACACTTCTCGTTCAGAGTGAGACCTTCCCTCTGAAACTTTTGGAGCACACAATGCAACCTATGGTCATGCTCCTGCACATCGTCGGCATGACAAATCACACCTTCAAAATCTTCCAGCATCTGCGACATTCTCCTTTGGAAATGTTCCGGTGCCGACGCTATGCCAAAAGGAAGGCGGTTGAACTGAAACCTTCCAAAAGGCGTGATGAAGGTTGTGAGCGGCCTTGACTCGGGTGTCAGAGGAATTTTCCAAAATCCAGAACGGGCATCGAGCTTTGTGAACACTCTAGCATCCTTCATCATTGCTAGTGTTGTTTGAGTGCTTGTTCTTGCAGCCACAGCGGCCACATTCCTTATCACTTTGCTTGGGTGGCCTTTGTTCTTTCTTCTGCCGTGTCTGTGTTTTCCCTCTTTTCATGCTTGTCCTTATAGTGTCCATGTTCAGTGTTTTCCTTTCTGCAGAGCTGCTGTGAAGTATTAATTGTTGTTTCTTTACAGATTCGCTCTGCCTAACTTTCTGAATGGCTTTAGCAAGAGTTAACTCTGAGTCCATTTGTAGCTGCTCGGACAGTCTTTTGTCTCTTATGCCAACTACAACTCTGTCCCGTATAAGTTCATCTTTGAGCACTCCAAATCCACAGTTTTCTGCAAGTTTATGTAGAGCTGTGATGAATGATTCTGCACTCTCACCCTCTTGTTGCCGTCTGCAATTAAACTGTGCTCTTTCAAAAATGACATTATGTTTTCCAACATAATGCTTCTCAAATGCCTCTTTAACAGTTGCATATTTCTTTTTCTCTGCATCACTCAGTGGTAAGACAGCCAAAACATCGTCAGCAGCGTCTCCCATCGCGTACAGAAGTGAGTTGACCTGATATTCGTCAGGCTTATTGTCGAGAGCGGTTGCAATACGAAACCTTTCAAACCTTCTGATCCACTTTGGCCATTCAGCAGGATGAGAAAAGTCAAATGTCTCTGGGGGAGTTATTTGTACCGTGGTCGCCATCGTAATGAGTGGATCTCTGGCTGCTTCGTGTCCAGAATCCGAACTGTCCGGTGAGCCGACCACGTCTCCCTCCACCGACATGTAGGCCCGTGCTTAACAGAGCGCACCCACCTCATAGCTAGCGCGGGTGTCCATCGTGGCCGCGTTTCGCCTGCCTGTCAGTCATTTTCGGGTTGCGACTGCACGAAAACTTTTGCAAGTTAATTACACTGTACTGCACTCAAAAATACGGTGGAGGCAGTTCGCACTCTCTGACACCATGTACAAACAGGACACCCGAGTCTCTTCTGTCTCGTGGAAACCCAGCTGTCTTTATTCAATACCCGGAAGTTCATACAACATCCGTCGAACAGCATTGTGGGAACAGTAGTCTCCCGCTACACTCCCCTGTTCCATTTGGGAAACCCAGAGGTGAAGTGTCGCCTGCGCATCCCTCCCCTTTCCCTTTCTCACTATTTCTGTGCACCTTCTCAGCAGACAGGGATGCCTGCAGCTGCAGAGAGCGCCAATTCCCCACACAGTGATATGATAGATAATAGAAAACCACTTGCAGATGATTTTTTTAAGTGGTGCTGCCCCCCCATGTGTCATGCCAAAAACCGCTACTGACCAGGATGGATGAATGGACCAGTGAACAGATGGATGGGTCTCCCAGACATTCCACTGAGTTCATGTTATCAAATTTAGAATCCAGAGGAGAAGATAAGTTATCTTTTGACATCAGTATCACCTGTTCTACCATCAGGTCTAAGTGGAGAAGTTGATCCTGGTTCAGAGGGCCGTCCTCTCCTACGTGGCCTTTCTGTGTCCCGGGCTGATGATCTCCGAGCAGAGCTGCTGAGAGCTGAACATTTGAAGGCTGAGGCCATATGGGAGGAAAATTGTGATGATTCCAGGTCAGTCATGGCTGGTCCTTTCCATTGCTTAATTATCTTTCCCGACCAGTGCTGTTTTCATTCATATATGATCTTACACAGACAAGGGTGAGAAGACTAATATTATTTTTAATTTATTTTTTTATTTTCAAAGAAAATATTCAATATCAAGACAATCCTGCCCTCTTTTGGTGAAAAACCTAACATGACAAGGCAATCTTCAGAATCATAAAACAACTAGGAAGCCAATCATATTAACAGTTTTAAAAACATCTTTACTACTCCTGTGTTGATTGTCTAGGGGGCAGTGGTGAGCACAGTTCAATTAAACAGCTAACAACTAATTAGCAAAGGTAACTTTTTCATTAGCGGATTCGCTTTTCAGCTAACTTTGCAAACCACTAGCATAGTTCCACTAACTTTAAGTCAGCTAACATTTTTTTTAATAACATTTAATGGTAAAAAAGACAGCATTTAAAACTCTAAAACCATGTGTTTGCTCCCATTAGACCTTATGTGCTAATCCAGTAAGTGCAGTCAACACAGAAGATGGAGAAGAAGGAAGTTGAGCCAGAATAAATGCATTAATTAGATTAAAATTATTTTACATGTCTACTTTTATTTGTTACATATTTTTATTAATTTTATAATTTCACTATTGTGAATAATTTGTATGCTGAATGCAAACTACTGCTTAATTTAATTTGTTAATTTTTATGTATATGCTGAATATCATCTAAGCCTTTTTTGGAAACTTCCATGTTTACAGTTTAACATGTTGAAATTTCAGCTCTTTAAGTCTGTTTTTCCAACCTGATCTCATGCCAGTTTGTGATGGCGTCACAAAACATGATTTAATCTGTTAGTTCCTGATACCGTCATGAAGTGCGTTACATTTTCTCAAAACCTCAACATCAGTTCTCAATATCACAAAATTTGAGGTGACATGGTGGATCCATGGCGACTATGTCTAGGGATAGCATCAGGGTTAGGGTTAAAAATAGTGAACTAAACTTGACTGCGTCATGAAAATGTGATGCGTTTTGTGACAGGATGACAAAAAAAGCGTGACCCATTGGCTCACAGCAACCCCCCCCCCCCCCCAAAAAAAAACCCACAACTCCAAGCTAAAGCTACATTCATACTACCGTTAGCGGTTAGTGGATATTTGTAGCTTCAGCTAATGTTTTAGTGGTGTATTAGTTTAGCATTGTCACAGTTGCCCAGTCTCATGCTTTTTTTGTGATACCATCATAAAAGTGGTACTTTTTCGTGATGTGATCACCTTTTGCTTGCTAATTTTAACTCTAACCATAACCGCATTTGAGGTTATGGTTACCGTGTCACCCCAAATTTCATGGTGCCATCATGAAATTTTTTTGTGATACCATCACGAAAATCTACTAGCTATATTTTGTGACAGCATCACAAACGAACAAAATAAACCACTTTTTGTGTTGCCGTCACAAGCTTTGTTTGATTATGTTGGATTTTAGGAAGCCGCTAACAGAGCGTGACGGCCGGCCAAAGCTCTTCCTGCGCCGGTTCTTTTCCTCTATTGGTCTGAACAGTGTTGGCAGACTGGTGAAAGGAGGTCGCTCCAGCAGCATGGAACAGCTCAGTCTCCCCACTGGTTCACGGACAACTTTGTCTTCCCCAAATCTGACCCGCAAACCGCAGCCTACCATCTGCATACAGAGGACACCCTCACTGCAGACCCTGCACACGGTGAGCAACAGAACCTTATGGTTTTATATAGTTGTGCTTTTCTTAGGTGTGCCCTGTTGTCATGGTTGGTGTTTTGTTCGTTTTTGTTTTGTGTCACCAAATTACACTGACATGTATTAAATCAAAAAGGCACTGAAACTTCAGAAGAAAGTATTACATTTACATTGAGAAAAGCTCACATTTGTGCACCAGAGTACTTTTTAGTTCAGCTGATTGAAGATCAGCAGATGGTATTACTTCTATTTTAAAGTGTTGCTCTTCCCAGGATCAGCCTGAATTTTCCACCATGCAAACTCGGTGTGTAGCGCCACAGACTAACGGAGCTGGAATTTTGAATTTCCATGTACATGTTGTGTGGGCCGCTGAAGAGGAGGTACTGCTGGCCCACCACCACCAGATGGCGCCCTGCTTGGAGTGCGGGCTTCAAGCACGAGAGGGCGCTGGAGCCACTGGGAGTGACAGCTGTCACTCATCCTCAGCACCAGCTGTCACTCATTCATCTCATCACCATCACCATAAAGGCCGGACTGCAACTCCACCTCCTCGCCGAGAAATCAGCTACCATTCAGGTAATTCTCTGATAAACCTTAAAATTCGAGTATTAGTCTGATCTCTTTTTGCAGCCGTTTTCCTGGGACGGATACCCTGTCTGCGGAGTTGGCGTTTGGTGTGGACTGCGACGGCTTCGCCTCACACCCCACCCAGATAAGTGGTTATCTCAGGAGCTGCACGAGTGTGTGATTGGAGGTGGAGGTTCTCCCTCCTTACTGAACACTGACTGTGGGATTACTGAGTGTGCGAACTCACACTCATCAGGACTGTCTCTGTTTTCTGCCAGCAGTACCGGGTCTGACTGCTGAAGACAGCGGCCACCTGGGTGCAGGGCTTGGCGGCTCCGGTGTTCTTCAGCTCCGTTGGTGGTGGAAGCTGTGTGGGGATCCGGCTCTTCTCTCACCAGGCGTCTTCTATCGTCGAGCCTGCCCACATGTCACCTGGTGTATGATTGACAGTCCACCATATTGTTATTGTCTGTACGTCGTTGTGCGATTCACAACATTAAATTGTTACTTTTGGCTTATCCATTGTCCGTTCATTAACGCCCCCTGTTGTGGGTCCGTGTCACTTTCACAACAGGATTTCTCAGCCAGCGTCATGGATCCCGAGGGGCGTCAACCATCGCTTGAACAGCCAATGGAAGAGCGAGGTGCACAGGCGCCAGCAGGAGGCGTGTTGGGTGAGCTGCAGCACATCTTAACCGCCTTTACCGCTCGGTTGGACTTAGTTACCGAGCAGAGCAGTGTTCTCAATTGTAGGATGGAGGCTCTCACCGCCCAGGTGGAAGCGCGTGATCAGGGCGCTGCTGCAGCACCTCCTCCTGCTGACTGTGTGCCAGAAACAAACGTTCCGCTGGTCTTTCAACGAACCCCCCCACCTTCCCCTGAAGCATACATAAGCCCTCCGGAGCCGTACGGAGGCTGTGTGGAGACGTGCGCGGACTTCTTGATGCAGTGCTCGCTCGTCTTTTCACAGCGTCCCCTCATGTACGCAGCAAACGCCAGCCGGGTGGCTTATGTGATCAATTTGCTTCGAGGAGAGGCACGCGCCTGGGCTACGGAGCTTTGGGAGCAGAATTCACGGCTCCTAATGGTTTATACTGAGTTTGTGAGGGAGTTCCGACAGGTGTTCGACCACCCTCATAGAGGCGAGACTGCTTCAAGTGTGCTGCTGTCGATACGGCAGGGGCGTCGGAGCGCAGCGAAGTATGCAGTCGACTTCCGCATCGCGGCAGCGCGAGCCGGCTGGAATGCTGTTGCGCTCCGCTCTGCCTTTGTAAACGGACTGTCTCTGGTCCTTAAGGAGCACCTGGTGGCGAAGGACGAGCCGCGGGATTTAGATGGGCTTATCGACCTGGTTATACGGTTAGACAACCGATTAACGGAACACCGACGGGAGCGAGACGAGGGGCGTGGTCAGGTACAAGCCGTCCCTCTTCCTCCCGGGTCTGAAAGGAAGCCGACTTCCCCACGCTCCACTGCCAGGGCTCTCCACGTGACAACAGCTCCCCCTGCTGACGTTGCTATGGAAACGAGCAGGGCCAAAAAACGATCAGATCAGAGACAAAGGAGGCTGATCCGTGGAGAGTGTTTTCTCTGCAGCTCTACCGAGCACACACAGAGAGAATGCCCCAAACGGTCAAAACAGCAGCACTCGTCCTTAGAGACTGGGCTAAGGGTGGGTCACAACACTCACGTGGGGAAACCCCGATGATCTGCACGAATCCCAGTCACGATCCTGAGTGGGGATCTAACCCTTCACGCCCCAGCACTGGTGGACACGGGGTTGGAGGGGAATCTGCTGGATAGCAGATGGGCAAAGGAGGTTGGGCTCCCTTTAGTGGCCTTACCATCACCATTGTCGGTGCGGGCGCTAGATGGCACCCTTCTCCCACTAATCACACACCAGACACAGCCAGTGACGTTGGTGGTGTCTGGGAATCACAGGGAGGAGATTGTGTTTTATGTAACACCTTCTACCTCCCGAGTGATTTTGGGTTTTCCATGGGTGTTAAAACACAATCCCCGGATTGATTGGCCATCTGGGGTTGTGGTTCAGTGGAGCGAAACCTGCCACCGGGAGTGTTTAGGATCCTCGGTTCCACCCGGTGTGACAGCTAAGGAGGAGGTTTTAGTCCCCCCCAATCTGGCGGCGGTGCCGGCCGAGTACCACGACCTTGCTGACGTCTTCAGCAAGGATCTGGCACTCACGCTGCCCCCGCACCGTCCGTACGATTGTGCCATTGATTTGATACCGGGCGCTGAGTACCCGTCCAGCAGGCTGTACAACCTCTCACGTCCGGAACGCGACTCAATGGAGACCTACATCCGGGACTCGTTAGCTGCCGGGTTGATCTGGAACTCCACCTCCCCGATGGGTGCTGGTTTCTTTTTTGTGGGCAAGAAGGACGGCGGACTCCGTCCATGCATTGATTACAGAGGGCTGAACGAGATCACGGTTCGCAACCGATACCCGTTACCTCTGTTGGATTCAGTGTTCACGCCCCTGCATGGAGCCCAAATTTTCATGAAATTGGATCTTAGGAATGCTTATCACCTGGTTCGGATCTGGGAGGGAGACGAGTGGAAGACGGCATTTAACACCCCGTTAGGTCACTTTGAGTACCTGGTCATGCCGTTCAGCCTCACCAATGCGCCCGCGACGTTCCAAGCATTGGTTAATGACGTCTTGCGGGACTTCCTGCATCGTTTTGTCTTCGTATATCTAGACGATATACTCATCTTTTCTCCGGATCCTGAGACCCATGTCAAGCATGTATGTCAGGTCCTACAGCGGTTGTTGGAGAACCGGCTGTTTGTGAAGGGCGAGAAGTGTGAGTTCCACCGCACTTCTTTGTCCTTCTTGGGGTTCATAATCTCCTCCAACTCCATCGCCCCTGATCCGGCCAAGGTTGCGGCGGTGAGAGATTGGCCCCAACCAACGAACCATAGGAAACTACAACAGTTCCTCGGTTTTGCAAATTTCTACCGGAGGTTCATCAAGGGCTACAGTCAGGTAGTTAGCCCCCTGACAGCCCTGACCTCCACAAAAGTCCCCTTCACCTGGTTGGATCGGTGCGAAGCCGCGTTTAGGAAGTTGAAACGCCGGTTCTCGACTGCACCGGTTCTGGTGCAGCCCGATCCCAAGCGCCAGTTTGTTATTGAAGTGGATGCCTGACTCAGGGATAGGAGCCGTGCTATCCCAGAGCGGGGAGTCCGACAAGGTTCTCCATCCATGTGCCTACTTTTCCCGCAGGTTGACCCCAGCTGAACGGAACTATGACGTCGGCAATCGGGAACTTCTTGCGGTGAAGGAGGCTCTTGAGGAGTGGAGACACCTGTTGGAGGGAGCATCGGTACCATTCACGGTTTTCACGGACCATCGGAACCTGGAGTACATCCGGACCGCGAAGCGTCTGAACCCCAGGCAAGCCCGCTGGTCGCTGTTCTTCAGGCGTTTTGACTTCCGGATCACCTACCACCCCGGGACCAAGAACCAACGATCTGACGCCCTGTCCCGGGTGCATGAAGAGGAGGTCAAGACCAAGCTGTCAGACCCCCCTGAAACCATCATCCCCGAGTCCACTGTCGTGGCCACCCTTACCTGGGACGTGGAGAAGACCGTCCGGGAGGCCCTGACACGGAGCCCGGACCCGGGGACAGGTCTGAAGGACAAACTGTACGTCCCACCACAGGCCAGGGCTGCGGTCCTTGACTTCTGTCACGGTTCCAAGCTCTCCTGTCACCCAGGGGTGCGAAGGACCGTGGCAGTGGTCCGGCAGCACTTCTGGTGGGCGTCTATGGAAGCCGACGTCCGGGAGTATGTCCAGGCCTGCACCACCTGTGCCAGGGGCAAAGCCGACCATCACAAGGCCCAAGGCCTCCTCCAGCCTCTGCCTGTGCCTCGTCGCCCCTGGTCTCATATCGGCCTGGACTTTGTCACGGGCCTCCCGCCGTCCCAGGGCAACACCACCATCTTAAAGATAGTGGACCGGTTCTCCAAGGCGGCCCACTTCGTGGCCCTCCCGAAGCTCCCGACGGCCCAGGAGACTGCAGACCTCCTGGTCCACCATGTCATGCGTCTGCATAGGATTCCAGCAGACATTGTCTCAGATCGTGGTCCTCAGTTCTCCTCCCAGGTCTGGAGGAGTTTCTGCAGGGAACTGGGGGCCACCGTCAGTCTCTCGTCTGGGTACCACCCCCAGACGAACGGGCAGGCAGAGCAGACAAACCAGGAACTGGAGCAGGCCCTCCGCTGCGTGACCTCCGCGCACCCGACGGCCTGGAGTGACCATCTGGCCTGGATCGAGTACGCTCATAATAGCCAAGTTTCATCTGACACCGGCCTCTCCCCGTTTGAGGTGTGTTTGGGGTACCAGCCCCCATTGTTTCCGCTAGTGGAGGGAGAGGTCGAGGTGCCCTCGGTCCAGGCCCATCTGAGGAAGTGCCGTCGGGTGTGGCGTACCGCCCGCTCTGCCCTGCTCAGAGCCCGGACGAGGGCTAAGGCCCATGCAGACCGCCGGCATTCCCCGGCCCCTGCATACCAGCCCGGGCAGGCGGTTTGGTTATCCACAAAGGACATACCTCTGCAAACGGAATCCCAGAAGCTGAAGGACAGATTTATAGGACCCTTCACCATCGTGAAGGTCCTCAGTCCAGCCGCAGTGAAGCTGACAGCTTCAGCTTCACTGCGGATACATCCAGTATTCCATGTCTCCAGACTCAAACCCTGCCACACCTCTCCCCTCTGTGCCCCCGGACTGGCGCCGCCGCCTGCCCGGATCATCGACGGGGAGCCGGCTTGGACTGTGCGCCGACTCCTGGACGTTCGTCGAAAGGGCCGGGGGTTCCGGTATTTGGTGGACTGGGAAGGATATGGACCCGAAGAACGCTCCTGGGTGAAGAGGAGCTTCATCCTGGACCCGGCCCTCCTGGCCGAATTCTACGCCCGGCACCCGGACAAGCCTGGTCGGGCGCCAGGAGGCGCCCGTTGAGGGGGGGGGTCCTGTTGTGTGGGCCGCTGAAGAGGAGGTACTGCTGGCCCACCACCACCAGATGGCGCCCTGCTTGGAGTGCGGGCTTCAAGCACGAGAGGGCGCCGGAGCCACTGGGAGTGACAGCTGTCACTCATCCTCAGCACCAGCTGTCACTCATTCATCTCATCACCATCACCATAAAGGCCGGACTGCAACTCCACCTCCTCGCCGAGAAATCAGCTACCATTCAGGTAATTCTCTACTAAACCTTAAAATTCGAGTATTAGTCTGATCTCTTTTTGCAGCCGTTTTCCTGGGACGGATACCCTGTCTGCGGAGTTGGCGTTTGGTGTGGACTGCGACGGCTTCGCCTCACACCCCACCCAGATAAGTGGTTATCTCAGGAGCTGCACGAGTGTGTGATTGGAGGTGGAGGTTCTCCCTCCTTACTGAACACTGACTGTGGGATTACTGAGTGTGCGAACTCACAATCATCAGGACTGTCTCTGTTTCCTGCCAGCAGTACCGGGTCTGACTGCTGAAGACAGCGGCCACCTGGGGCGCAGGGCTTGGCGGCTCCGGTGTTCTTCAGCTCCGTTGGTGGTGGAAGCTGTGTGGGGATCCAGCTCTTCTCTCGCCAGGCGTCTTCTATCGTCGAGCCTGCCCACATGTCACCTGGTGTATGATTGACAGTCCACCATATTGTTATTGTCTGTACGTCGTTGTGCGATTCACAACATTAAATTGTTACTTTTGGCTTATCCATTGTCCGTTCATTAACGCCCCCTGTTGTGGGTCCGTGTCACGACACTTTCACAACAGTACAGTTTTCACAGAAGGAGAAAATAGTGGCTGTCAAGTCGAAGGGACATATCTTATAAAAGGGACAACTTGCATCAGGTGGAAACTAGCAGTAATACTTGTTCTGTGATGTGTTCTGCTTTGCACTGGAAGGAAGATAGAGTCCAAAACATCAAACTGTTATTACCTCCGCCAAGGAGGTTATGTTTTCAGTCGCATCCGTTTGTTTGTTGGTTGGTTGGTTGGTTTGTTAGCAGGATTACTCAAAAAATCCTCAACGGATTTCAATGAAATTTTTACCAGGGGTGTATCTTGGCCTAACTTAGAAGTCATTAAATTTTGGCAATGATCCGGAACAGGATCTGGATCCAGTAATTTTTTTTTTAAGGATTCTTTATCATTGCAGGATATTTCAGCATTTTTGCATCTAACTTCATGAAGATGGGTCACAAAGACTGAACAAAAATTAAGTTATGACACAACAATAATTTGCATTTGTTTCTCCTCATTGAATAAACTTATTAAAAAAAATGTGTAGTTCATGCAGTTTCTCTTTATAAATACATTTGCTGAAGATCTAAGGGTTTAACCACTGAATCTGAAACATGACGGTAGATGCGTGAAACGATGTGGAATAAGTTTCTTTGCCAAAGGGTATTCCATGTGACATCAGTGACCCTATGGCCTTGGCGGAGGTTTGAGCTCTCCGAGTGCTTCTAGTTCTTCATGGGGTTTCTAAAATAGGCATATTGGGTCCACAAAATATTGGAATTAAAATTTTGAATGTCCATACACAATTTTTGCAAGCTGTGGGAATATTGTGCATCATGTCACATTTTCAAATCCCTACTTGTTATATGGCTGGGGGGGGCCTGGCTGCCGGTTTGTTTGTCTGTTTGTTTTCCTCCCAGGTGGCGTGCATTTGGGACTGAGTGGCTGTGTTGCTGAGGCTGTCAGGACCTCACCCTGATCACCTGCGACTTGTCAGGACTCACAGCTGAGGTGCATCTGGATGGATTGGAGCATGTTGGCATTTAAGACTGGAGTGCACAGTGTGTATTTGCCAGAGACTCGACCTTGTGACCAGACGGGTGAGATCGTCGTCTTGGGAGCCATCTCATCAGCAGCGGATGCTGAGAAACGTCCAGGTTTGATGCACGGTCTGTGAAAGAGGAGGGGGTGAGGTCTCACGCTCGTCAGCACACTTCCTGAGGTACGTTAGATTTTGTGACTAACATTTATACAGTCAGTAAATGTGGTGTCCCTCACACCTTATTGTATTGAGCTGTTTGTTAGTCATGTATCAGCTTCCACTGCGGTGGAGTTTTGTGAACTGGATGTTCCATGCCCGCAGGTTGGAAGCTGATCAGCAATCAAGCCAGGAAGTGTTTGCTGTTTGTACACCTTTAAGTGTTCTGTGTGTAGAGTGTGGACTCACATAATGGTTCCTTCTTTCACAGACTCGGTTGTTGCGGCCACCTGGGGGGTGTCGGCGGGGTCCTTGGGTCCGAAACAGCTTCTGGCTCCGGACCGTTAGCGCTGCTGGGAGCGCACCACGCCAGACCGCACCTTTTTGTATTATCACTGTTATGTATTAAATTCAGTTATCCTTTGTACCGTGCTCTGCTTATTTCATACTGGGTCCTTCAAACGCTGGTCGGTTCTCCGAGCTGCGTCCGACACATAACACTACTCCTCCAAAGGTTCTTACTGAATCAGTTGGAATTTTCTTCTATGCGAAATAGGCCTGTTAGGCCTCAAACTAAAGAAGTCAGAATTGTGATTCTCCATCCAAAGTGAAATTTGGGGAACTTGAGACAAAACTGCAAAATACCACTTCTATTGTTCTTGTTAAGAAAGTTATCATTTCTTATGTCTTTGCTTTTTGGACGATAGGATCAGCTTGTTGTTTGCAGTAGAGCAACCAAAGTTTTACTGTACCAAGCTGAGTGAGCGACATTTGAGGCACAAATAATGTATTCACTATGTTTTTTTTCCATATTTTCTGTCCATGTCATGTTCTTTACCAGCTGTGTATTATAACCAGAGGTAGTTTTATTCTCCAGCCATCACAGTCACACACCATGTACTGTTGTTGCAGAGGGACACTAGAAGCAAACATTTATGAATATAAAAGATGGTTTGTTGATTTATCTCAAAGAGAACCCACAATTTCCTACAGTACTATTTATTTACCACTAGGTGCTGCCACTAGCCCAACTGCGCAAAGCCTCCTCTGTGCAGAGTTTGGAGAGAAGAACAGAACGATCAACAATGCTGGGAGAGGTGCAGATGCCTTTTGGCCTTGTATCTAGGTAGGTGTCAGAGAAGACAAAGTAGACAGAGAAACACAAGAATAGAATAGAACAGAATAGAATAGAATAGTGGCACAATCAGTTATTGAGCTTAAAGAGCATCAATTCAGCACTGAAGAGAAAATAAGAGAATTTTAAATGTAATTCAGGGGACATGTTACCACCATTTACTTAAATGCATGGTGGGAAAATTAAAACTTAAATAAATAAATCTAATTTATTGACTTCAACAAAGCTTTTACAAAGCAAACATTATTTTAGTGAGTTGTGTTGACACTCATTTTTTTTAATTAAATCAACATAACATTTCTTTGTTCATTATTTTATAACACCATTCAAGTTGTAATAACTTAATAAATCTAACAATAAATCCAGAGAAACTTATTTTTTAAATCAATTGTCAGCTTGAAACCTGTGTTCATGAACAAAATTTCCATGAACAAGGACCAAAAAGGAGATAAATCTTGTAACATTGTCCCTTATAACATAAACTCATAAGGCACAATGTTACAAGATTTTACAACATTTTAAATAGTGAAAAAATAATTACAACTTATTTGAAGAGTAACCTACTTAAAATTTTATATTGATGCTTCCAGGTGGTAATTAAAAATACATTTTATTGTTGAGAAAAATGTAATTCTCTTCTCTTTCAAACTGTTATCTTAATTTTTGTTGTTCAGCCAAGACATTTTTTTTTGAGTCTAGAATCAAACAAAACTTTATTATCCAGCCAAGGTAGGGAAATTGCCTTTGGTGTTATCCAGGGAAATAACAACATAAACAGGAACAAAACAAAATGCACCCCCCCCCCCCCCCCCCAAAAAAAAAAAAAAAAATCAAACAAACTCAAAAGCCCATTATACTAACAACACAAATCCTTCAACTATGCAACTGTCACAGCATTCATGCCCACTGTGTTCAGGTTACCCTGTCCTATTTAACTATATTTGATAACCACATCAACTGCATGTGGAATGATAGAGTTCCTGTAGTTCTTTTTCTTTAACACACGTTGTGTAACATTTCCATGAGGTCGTTAATGCAAACTACGGATTGATTGTTATGCTGTTTATATTTTTATGTAGAATTTAAATTTTCTTCCAACAGTCTAGATATTCCTCAGCATGAGCTTCACAAGACCCTGAGTGTTGAAGATGTGCTTCCCTCCAGGATGATGCGTCCAGTGGGCCATGTCACTCAGGCTTTCCCTGATGGAACACTCATGTTGGACCTGTTCAGACCCCCAAATGGTCCATTTGGTTTTGTCATCTCAAGGGGCAAAGGTCGACCAGATATAGGTAATTTTTGCAACACCCAACTTGTGTTTTACGTTTTACTGACTTAGTTTTGCAATAGTTGTTTTTATTATTGAGTTGGTTTAGCCCATCTTAACGCAACAGTTTGGTGAATTAACATGCAAAATAGAATAATAGATGAAACCCTGTTTTAACCTCTGTGTGACAATATACAGTTCATTGGAACAAGTTGTTCCAATTAATTGTGTATTTTGTTTCGCATTTAAACAACCAAACTATGTGGGACCAGTTGACATAACTCAATTAAGTACATATAGCATTTCATTTCTGAGTGTGTGTGTGTTCACTCAATATTATCAGCATTATTTTCATATAAAATTATTTAAAATAACAGTGAGGAGATAGATTTATTTATGTTTTTATACACCGTCATATTTTAGTTGGGTCAACACTTTACATACACCAAGATAAATGAATCTATAAACAGCATGGGAGGCTCGAGATGATTCCAGAAATTGATATAATTGCGTTCAAAAGTTTCTAGATGTCTAATTGGTATAATTAGAAGTTAACTGGGGATTATTTGACTTGATTATTTGAAGGGCCTACCTACAGAGCCAGTGCTTTTCTAGAAGTAGAAGTCAGTCCTATGCAGGCCCGGAGACCCAACACGGCCAGTGATTCTCCCTGAACACAATAGTGTGAAGCCTATGAGAATCTGACTCCTCTGGACTGGATGCCAGTCCATCACTGGTTACTTCCTCAGCCAAAGGCTAGTACCCATTTATAGATGTGTGGACTGGGACAAGGCAGATGAATTGCCTTGTCTAAAACACAGAAAGGTAGAATAAAGCACAGGTCTGGAATTGAACCCAGGTCTATATATTGGTAATGCAACTCCTTCTTGTGTTTCTAGAGCTGTAAGACAAACTAAAAAGATTTACGTCAAGGCTTCTGGAGTAGAATGTTGGATCTGGACAAGACAGGTTGTACCTTAGAAGCTATTTCGAGATGGCAGATGGTATAGCATGTAGCTTTACCATCTGTTTAAAAGAATCTTGGGACTGTAATCGGTTGTATAGTTGCTTATGGCTCCGAAGGAGGAACCTTACATGTGGAGATCGATAATTAGGCTCCAGAAGCTTTGGCATAAATCTTGTCTTTTCTTTTGTTCCCTCCCACCAACTTTTAAACGCAGGAAGGCGCTGAAATACAGCCAGAGATGTCATGGGTGCCTTGGTGGCTTCCCTCACTACTCTCCTCCCAGTATGTGCCAGTGTTCTAGCTATGGTGGGCGGAGCCAGGTGGTACTGCCCAGCACTGCAAATTTCCTCTCGGGTTCAAATTTCCTCTCCCGCCCACCATGGATTTTCCAAAAGATGAACTGAAATGTTGCTGAAAAATGTAACAATTCAATCATATTTCAGGCTTATAGTGTCATACTTTTATTTTATTTTGGAATTTCAACCAAATAATTAAAGAAATAAGAAAATATTTCTTATTTTCTTCATATCTCTGCCACAAACAGCAGAGATCAGCAGTCACCTGCTTTCAGCATTCTCTGAAAGCAGATTAGAGTGGTCTCAAGCCGCTCAGAGTTAAAGGAAAAAAAAAAAAACTCCATTAAAATGTTTCATTAAAATAATCCAGAGTGTCAGTGTTGGTAGATGCTGATACATTCAGAAGTTTACGGTTTATTTTACAGTTTAAAGGCTCCCGTTTCCAAAAAGCTTGGGAAGAAAACCGTGAGAGCGAGGAGGAGGAGAGAGTGTGGACGGGGGAGAGCCTCATTCAGCTCTTGTTCAGACAAGACAATTAGTTTTTGTATTGTTTTTGTTGTTGTTTTTTAAAGTAATGCAATCCCACTCAAACATATTGGGGAAAAAAAAACCTGTCATGACAGAAATACTCTGTCTGCTTCACTGGACAAAAGAAGAAGAAAAAGAAGAGAGCAAATGCTATATGCCCATCAAATATTCATGTGTTTTTTTTAACCTTTTCAGTGTTATTTATTTTATTAACTTTGACAGAAACATTTAAAAAAACTTTGATATTACAAATATTACTATTATTCTTGCTTTCAATGCATCTAAAACCATTCAAAATTAGTTAAAATAGGGCTTGCCAGTAACATTTTAGAGGTATAAAACCCTATAGCTTCAGGTGGCTTTGCCCCCTTGACTCCTGCCGGGGGCCCCTGCACCCCCCAGCCGTGAGCCATGATCACGTAATTTACCTGGCACTAAAATGGCTCTAGCTAGAACCCTGGTATGCGTATTCAGTTTTTGAGAGCTGCCTTCTTGACACAGACTTACCATACAATACCACACTGTTTGTATTTTTAATGATTGATGAAAGACATATTCGGTGACTTGGAAATGTTCTTGTTTTCACACCTTGACTTGTCTCAAGAAAACTGGCTGTAAAAGTCATGATTTAAACCTTATATTTAGAATAAATTGGTCCGGTCCAAACTTTTTTTGTTGTTGTTGTTTTTGTTGTTGTTGTTTGTTTTTAATGTTTTGCAGGCCTTAAATGCAAGAAAGGATATATATTAACAAATGAAAATTGAATGATTGAATGTTGACCACTCAAAACATGAAATATCATGGGTCATACTGCAATCAAATAGAAGTCAAAGTAAATGTAAGGATCACTGTGTTTATTTTTAAATTTCCATTTTCCAGCTTTTTCTGATTTGGGGTTGTACATCATTTCCTTTGGCTGCTCCTGTTTTTCCGTGGGGTCACCACAGTGGCTCTGGTATGGATCCAAATGTTAATTGAATACAGGTTTTACCCGAGATGCTCTTTCTGATCCAACATCAGATGTACATGGAAAATAGGGCACAGGTGGCCTTGAACTCTTCATTTTTATTCTAATGATATTGTTTTATGGTTTTTCAGATAGTGACCCATTGATTGCACCATCCACCTTCACCTTTTTCTTACCTGTCTTTATTTTTGCTCTTCCCTTCTTCCCCTTGCTTCAGGTGTATATGTGGAGAAGGTGGGAGATGGTAGTAGTGAAGGCCCTTATGTTGGGCTTTTGGGCGTCGGCGATGAAATTCTACAGGTGAATGGGGAAGCTGTGGCTGGACTGAGTCTGGACCATGTGACTCGACTCATGACCCGGGAAAGCACCGTGTCCCTTCGGATAATGCCGGCGCGAAGCAACCAGCGCTGACTAACTATAAAGACTGGATTATTACAGAGATTGATACTGTGTTAGCTAGTATATACTGTATTTCAAACTTGTGTTTGATTTTCATGTAGAAAATAACTAAAGTGACATTTTTATCCTCCACTGATACAGTCCTTTCTTAAAATAAGTCCTTAATTGGCCTGAAAAGTATCTTATACACAGTTTATCAAGGTCATGTTGATACAGTCAATTACAAATTTTGCATCTCCCCACCGTACACCACCAAAGTTGAATTAAAATGGATGGTGCTTAACAAAACTATCACTTCAGCCATTAAGGAATTATAGCATTTTTAGCACCTTCAATTTGAGATGTCATAAGTAACTGGACAATTGACTGACAATCACATTTATGACAGAATGTGGTCTGTTCCTTCATTATTCAATTGGAAATTAAGCAAATAAAATGTCTGAAGTGATTCCATGTGTTGAATTTGTGTTATTTGTTTTATTTATTTATTTTTTTGTCATTCAATGGAACTCTCAATATAAGTTCCAAAGACGTGTTGATGCAAGACAAAATAAAGAAATTAGATGGATATCAGAAACATTAGGAGTGGACAAATGAACAATTTGGTACATCCTTAAAGGATTGCACTGGTGTGCCAAGCTACAGCATAAACCCTAGAAGGCAACAAGGGAAACAAACAAACAAACAAACCTGAAGAGGATAATGTTAGAACTCTTTCCTTGGTAAAGAAATGGGGTTCACTACATTTAGCCAAGTCAAGAACACCCTGGAGGAGGGAGGTGTATCATTGTAAATAACTACAATTGAGAGACACCTTCATGAATATGAATATGGAGAGTTTAGAACAAGGTACGTAGTACTGGTGACCCTTAAGAACCAGAAGACCATATTAGACTTAGCCAGAAAACATTTAAAAAAGCCTGCCCAGTTCTACAACAAGATACTTTGGGCATATGAAACCAAGATGTACGAATGAAGACAAAATTTTTATTGAAGGAAAGGGGTGCCTCATGATCTAAGGGCCCTGTCCCACTGGGGAGAGGATTAATTGCGCATGAATTGAGTATACAAATTGCCGGCGTTCGTTGTCGTCCGGAACAAAAATGACAAATGTCCCAGTATGAATTACGGATATATTAATAATATATAGTGAATATATGATGAACAATCACGGTTATATAACGCATGTAGTGAGGAAACTGATCCGACACATTGAGATTATCACGGCAGTATTACGGGTGTATTATGAATGCATCGCGCACATGTTGCGCATGCACGACATCTGCATTGCGGTCATAAGTGCACTCGGGCCATCGGCATCACTATTCACACCAACAATACAGCCTCTGGAGCAAGTGCTGGACTTGGACAAGTTGATCAAAGAGTTTGTTCATATTGTCATGTGAGGGTTAACTGTTCATGAGTTTGGGGAGCACGAGGGGGGAAGCCGCTCGGGTAAGACTGTGTTTTTTTTTGTTTGTTTTTTTTTTGAGAGTGTCACAGAAAACAGACTTCAACGTGAGTTGTGGCGACACAGCAACTCTTCCTTTTGTTGGTGTTAAATAAAAGTCTTGGAGGAGACCCAATTGCAGCAACTACGTCTTTGTGGATCTACACAGCCGGACCGGCACTGACTTTGGGTTTACGTCACATGTTTGTTATGCATTCACAGATTGTCCGCAAATCAGCTGCAAAGCAGATGTAATAAAAACGCTTTATTCGTGGCCAATCTGTATGCATTCGTTACAACATATTTTAGTTTGTGAAGTGGACGTGTTAGACACTGTTGTGTGGGCCGCTGAAGAGGAGGTACTGCTGGCCCACCACCACCAGATGGTGCCCTGCTTGGAGTGCGGGCTTCAAGCATGAGAGGGTGTCGGAACTACTGGGAGTGACAGGTATCACTCATCATCAACACCAGCTGTCACTCATCAACCACATCCTCCATAAAAGCCGGACTGCAACTCCACCTCCCCGCCGAGAAATCAGCTACCACTCAGGTAACTTCTCTGCTGCATCCTTAACAAACAAAAGTCTGATCTCATTTACAGCCATTTTCCTGTGACGTGTCCTTATCTGCTGCATTGGCGTTTGGTGTGGACTGCGACGGCTTCGCCTCACACCCCAACCAGATAAGTGGTTTTCCAGGAGCTGTACGAGTGTGTTACTGGAGGTGGAGGTTTTCCCTCCTGGAGGAATTAAGCACTGAAAGATTGCTGGGTGTGTATTCACACACCCACCATTAACTGTTTCTGTTTCTTCCAGCAGTACCGGGTCTGACTGCTGAAGACAGTGGCCACCTGGCTTGGCGGCTCCGGTGTTCTTCATATCCGTTGGCGGTGGAAGCTGTGTGGGATCCAGCTCTTCTCTTGCCAGACGTCTTCTATCTTCGAGCCTGCCCACACGTCACCTTGTGTATGATTGACGATCCACATTCTCCGACATTGTCTGTATTTCGTTGTGCGATTCACAACATTAAATTGTTACTTTTTGGCTTATCCATTGTCCGTTCATTAATGCCCCCTGTTGTGGGTCCGTGTCACTACACCTTCCCAACAGACACGATATATATCTGTTTTACACACTGTCCCGGTCCGCTGTCAAGCCGCAAATCCCCGTCCGTTGCTGATATCAGCGGTTAACGGCAGATATACAGCGCATAGAGTGAGTATGTATTGTGTATGAATTGAGTATGTAAGGTAAGGTGTATGTAAGGTGAATGTTATCCGCATCCAGATTTTTGAGCTACTCAAAAATCCTGGCTGCGGACATGCATGTCTCTGCGGATCACGGGCGTGTTCGGATGACGGCCGACTCATACAGGCATGTTACACGGATATTGCGGATGTTTGGGGAATATGGGCCAATTTTGTGTGCAATCCATACGCAAATCCTCCTAAACGCCAGTGGGACAGGGTCGTAAGTAAAGCACATCATCTGTCAAACATGTATGGCTGCCAGTGGAACTGGGTCACTGGTTTTTAATGTTGATGTGACTGCTGATGGAAGTAGTACAATGAATTCTCAAGTGTGCAGGGCTATCCCTGGTCTGGAGGGACCACCAAACTAACACATTTTCCATCTTTCCCTGCTCTGTCAAAACCTGATTAACTCATTCAGGGGTCTGTTAGTGTTTGATTGACTGAAGCACCAATCAAATGACAAGGATCCACTCAGCCGTTATATAAAGGCAAATATTTGCAGCCAAACAGACAGAGCATTGTTCCCAAAGCTGTGACTTTTCCTTTAATTAGAAATGAACTAGTCCTGTGAAAGAGGTATGATCATGTTGTTGTTTTGCACAGATCGCCTCAGCAGGACTCAAGTGGAAAAGGGCTTAAAATGACATACAGCAGAGGTGTAGTGGTGCCTGAGGGAGTGAAGATGTCAACTAAACTGCAAAATACAGTCTGCAGCATCAGCTCTGGAGCCAGCTGATATTTACTTCATGTTTTTCCCATCACTCTCTCCACGTTTCCTGCCTCTCTTTCACTGTGACAACCAAATAAAGAGTAATCTCTTTATATATATATATATATATATACATATATATATATATATATATATATATATATATGTATATATATATATATATATATATATATATATATATATGTATATATATATATAGTTTTGCTTATTGCAGGAGAGAGTCCTCATGCACAGACAGATAACTGGTGAACTTTCAAGATGTTCATCAAAACACAGTGTGCATATGCAACTAGGGGTTGCAGTAAAGAGGGTTCATTTGCATATATTCCAATTTTATTTCACCTTTAAAACGAGATGCATAGTTTAAACCTAGTATAACTTTCATTTTTAACAGGGTATTTTGCATATACTCAAATTTAGATAAAAGGAAATGAGATAAATTATCTCCCAACTTGAATTCTTTCAATATAAAATAAATGGCTGCTTTTTTTTTTTTTTTAAACAATTGAAATTCAGTTTCTGTCATTCTGGAGGTATAGCCTGAGTTCACATGCACAAAAACGTGCACAGGTCTATTGTGTGGGCATATATATATATATATATATATATATATATATATATATATATATATATATATATATATATATATATATATGTGTGTGTGTGTGTGTGTGTGTGTGTGTGTGTGTAGCACTTCACATTTATGTTACAGCCTTATTCCAAAATGTAGTGAATATTTCCCCTCAAAATTCTACTCACAACACCCCATAATGACATGAGAAAATTTGTTTTTATGATTTTTGCAAATTTAATATAAATAAAAATAAATAATTAATTAAGAACCCCCCCCCCCACACACACACACACACACATACACACATATACAGTGAGGAAAATAAGTATTTGAAAACCCTGTGATTTCCAAGTTCTCCCACTTAGAAATCATGGAGGGGTCTGAAAGTTTCATCTTAGGTGCATGTCCACTGTGAGAGACATAATCTAAAAAAAAAAAAATCAGGAAATCACAATGTATGATTTTTTTAAATAATTTATTTGTATGTTACTGCTGCAATTAAGTATTTGAACACCTGTGAAAATAAATGTTAATATTTGGTACAGTAGCCTTTGTTTGCACTTACAGAGGTCAAACATTTCCTGTAGTTTTTCACCAGGTTTGCACACACTGCAGCAGGGATTTTGGTCCACTCCTCCATACAGATCTTCTCCAAATCTTTCAGGTTTGGAGTTTCAGCTCCCTCCAAAGATTTTCTATTGAGTTCAGGTCTGGAGACTGGCTATGCCACTCCAGGACCTTAAAATGCTTCTTATGGAGCCCCTCCTTAGTTGCCCTGGCTGTGTGTTTGGGGTCATTGTCATGCTGGAAGACCCAGCCATGACCCATCTTCAATGCTCTTACTGAGGGAAGGAGGTTGTTTGCCAATATCTCACAATACATGACCCCATCCATCCTCCCTTCAATACGGTGCAGTCGTCCTGTCCCTTTTGCAGAAGAGCACCGCCAGAGCATGATGTTTCCACCCCCATGCTTCACGGTTGGGATGGTTTTCTTGGGGTTGTTCTCATCCTCTAAACATGGTAAGTGGAGTTGATTCCAGAAAGCTCTATTCTGGTCTCATCTGACCACATGACCTTCTCCCATGCCTCCTCTGGATCATCCAGATGGTCACTGGTGAACTTAAAATGGGCCTGGACATTTGCTGGCTTGAGCAGGGGGACCTTGTTGCCCTGCAGGATTTTAAACCATGACAGCATCATGTGTTACTAATGTAATCTTAGTGACTGTGGTCCCAGCTCTCTTCAGGTCATTGACCAGGCCCTCCTGTGTAGTTCTGAGCTTTCTCAGAATCATCCTTACCCCACAAAGTGAGAACTTGCATAGAATCCCAGACCGAGGGAGATTGACAGTCATCTTGTGTTTCTTCCACTTTCTAATAAATAATCATAACAGTTGTTGTCTTCTACCAAGCTGCTTGCCTGTTGTCCTGTAGTCCATCCCAGCCTTGTGCAGGTCTGCAGTTTTGTCCCTGGTGTCCTTAGACAGCGCTTTGGTCTTGGCTATGGTGGACAGGTTGGAGTGTGATTGAGTGTGTGAACAGGTGTCTTTTATACAGGTAACAAGTTCAAACAGGTGCAGTTAATACAGGTAAAGAGTGCAGAATAAGAGGGCTTCTTAAAGAAAAATTAACAGGTCTGTGAGAGCCAGAATTCTTGCTGACTGGCAGGTGATTGGCACACACACATATACTCATATATATATATATATATATGTGTGTGTGTGTGTGTGTGTGTGTGTGTGTGTGCATACAGAACTGTTTTTTTTTTTTTAATAATTGCATTGCAGCTGCAGGTAGATTTTTTTTTCCTCCTTAGTGTATCATAATTTCGTGCGAGTTCCAGTTCACATTTTTTTTTCGTCCTCTGTTTGTTTTTTTTTAAACTCACGATTACTAACCCTACTCCTGCCCCCAGCCCAGTCTCACGTTTTAGTTCCGTCCCCCTGTCACGAAATGATTCAAACTTTCGTGACGTTTTTTTTTTTTTAAACTCACTATGTTATTTAGCCTATACCCCCAATTTCTCTAAGAAAAAGACATGGGTTCTCTCATAAATAATAATGAAAAAAGTGTATCATACATAAAAAAATAACCTCTATTGTAACACGTTGTTGTGCACGAAAATAGCCACAAGCATGTATTAAGCGATATTTCAATTCAAAACTTAATATGCTTTATTTCAAAATACTATTCACGTGCAGGCACAACTCGGCTAAACAAGTGTCATTTTTAAACGCTCATTTTAGAGTAAAAATACTGATCTGCCCGACTTAAAAAGTTCACAGGACGCACGCATCTGTTGTCACGAGCAGACTGCAGGAGGATCAGCGGCGAGTCTGCAGTGGTCACGACACAAACCACGCTCACGGATCCAGGATCGCGATCGTGACCGGATCCGGTTTAAAGTCGTGACTGACTGACACTTCAGTTAAAAACATGTGACACGTGACTCGAAACAAACAAGCACTTCACATTTGTTATGTTACAGCCTTATTCCAAAATGTAGTGAATATTTCCCCTCAAAATTCTACTCACAACACCCCATAATAACATGAGAAAAAGTTTTTTTTATTATTTTTGCAAATTTAGTATAAATAAAAACATTAACAAACACACACAAACACACACACACGCACACACACACACACACACACACACACATATATATATATATATATATACATATACATTTATATATATATATATATATATATATATATATATATATATATATATATATATATATATATATATATATATATATATATATATATGTAGCACTTCACATTTGTTATGTTACAGCCTTATTCCAAAATGTAGTGAATATTTCCCCTCAAAATTCTACTCACAACACCCCATAATAACATGAGAAAAAGTTTTTTATTATTTTTGCAAATTTAGTATAAATAAAAACATTAACAAACACACACACACACACACACACACACACACACACACACACACACACACACACACACACACACACACACACACACACATATATATATATATTCGCTGCGTAAAAAACTGGTTATTGTTGGCGGCTACCTGTCATCATTTGAGTGTCTTGAACAACCGTCAGTATTGCTGTTGCTGGTCCTTTATCTGATGCCGCAGAAGCCGACACGTTTTTATCTCTCCCAGCCATGACTCCCCACGGACCCCGTGGACCCCCCCCCCCCCCCCCACACACACACACACACACACACGCAAAAACCTCCGCTAAGAATGACATGCAAATATATTTATTTATTTAATCAAAGGGAGTATACACAATTTAGGCATTGATGTTTTGTTGCATTTTTCAAGGTGTGTATGTATATGTATGTGTGTATGTGTGTGTGTGTGTGTGTGTGTGTGTGTGTGTGTGTGTGTGTGGAGGGGGGGGGGGGCACTGCGCGCAACCATCAGTGCTGTCATCATCATCTTATTTCAGGATCAACAAGCTTAACCGAAAGCTTTTGTTGAAAATAAAAACAGATCAAAAGCTTAATGCAAGCTTTTTGTTTCTTTCATAAAAATATAAATAAATAAACAAACAAATAAATCAAATAAAACACCTCAAATATACTGTTGTGTACCTCACGTGGATGCAGACCGTTGCGCAGCGCTTGTTTGCTGTTTTTTTTTTTTTTTTTTTTTTTTAAACGCTTTGCCCTCCACAAGCCTATATAGCCCACGACAGCCAAATAATAATGAATCATTTCATAAATAATGGGTTTAGGGGCTTATCGGGAATGAAGAGGCCGCTGCCGCGCGCTTATCTCGCGCGGCCACATTGCGGCCTGTGTTCCGCTCCCCCAAAGTGAGGGAGCGCGCTGGATGCGCATAGGAATAACACACACACACACACGTGCGCACGCGCACACACACACACACACACACACACACACACATACACAACTCAGAGGAAAGAAAAAAAAAAAAGAGCTCAGACATGGATGACCCACTCACAAAATGGCTCCACTTACACAGTAACATCAAGAACACGGCTGGAGCGGTAAGTGCCAAAAATACAGCTATTTATTAAAAAAAAAAACACTCGTTTATTCCAAACGGGCGTCACGTACAGCCGGGATACATTTAACGATGTAACGCGTAAAAACACTGAAGCCTTTTTTTTTTTTTTTTGGTTCCGATCAGACGGTTGAGGCGGTTCGGGTGTAATAACGGATACTGGGCCTGGTGGAATTCCCAGAATTTACGCATCCCCGCTGCCGATCGGTGATCTGTTGTTCGTTTTTCAATCGTGTTCTGCATATTTATTAAAATTATTTCCACCTCAAAATCCACACGCGCGTATTTCTTTTATTTTTTAAATTCTCTAAAAACGTTTGGGTTTAACAACAATATATACCCAATCAGCAATAAATACGTTATACAGGCGGAAACAAATATTTCATTTCATTTTATTTTATTTTTTCCGGATTTCAAATTTTATTTGCTGATCACGAAATTATAATCCGACGAAGGATTTATAAATTTACCAAACTCGCTTCGTGGTTTACGAGCGGATATTTTTTTTTTTTATCTCTATGTAACAAATGGCCGTTATTAGCAGCTTTTTTAAACGGAATATTCGATCTCAATTGGTGTTTTAACACACCTTACATCGGCGTTTTATGAGTAATTTGTGCTAAAACCACTGGAAGATGCTAATACATGAACGACAGAAACCACAAAATAAATATAGATTCGATAAATACCCACCTACAAATTTCCAGAAAGCTTTAATAAATGAACAAGGATAAATGACAGAACATTTTACCCTATTTTTTAATCGCAAATTCAGTCTAAATTATTATAATATTCTTCAACATTCAGGAAAATTATGCAACCAAAATTCAAATGGTTACTTTTTTCTCCCGTTGTATAGCATTGACAAGTATAACGTCCATTATTTAGTGTTAACATTTCTGTATTCGTCATATAAAATTAATCTTATAAAAATGAAAAGAAAAACCCCCAACATTTTTTCTATTCATTGTGAGAAACGAAAATAATGCAACAGACATAATAATAATAATAATAATAATAATAATAATAATAATAATAATAATAATAATAATTTTAAGGCATGTGTTATTTTAAAATGATTATAAATACATTTTTAAGCATTTAATAATCCAGAATATTTTTTTAATTTAGGCTTTGGTGGACTCTTGCAAGTGGTGAGGGCGAAGAAAATGATGGAAAAACGGCTTTGTCCTGCCAGCCCCGATGCAAAATCCGTTCGTGGCAAACGGGAGGACTCCTCCATCATATCCAGACAGAATGGATGTAAAGACGATGAGGAGGAGTCGCACAGAGAGGAGGAGGGGGACGAGGAAAAGGAGGAGGAGGAGGCAGAGGAGGAGGAGGAGGCGGAGGAGAGGGGCGGGGGCTTCAATGGGGTAGAGGAGACGGATGACGCTCCTCTGCAGAACTCCAGGAATAACGGGACCAGCATCAGCATCATCATCAACGGCGTTGCCAAGGAAACTGTCTCTCACAACGCCCTTGACCTGAAAAGGGAAGTGCCGGTGATCGAGCTCTGCAGGAGGGACGCTATAAAAGCGGTGGAGCAGAGGACTGAAAGCCATTTGGTGGCGATCACGGAACTTCGCAGACCTCCACCGCTGCCGCTGCCGCTGCCGCCACCGCATCGAGACGACGCTCGAATGGTCCAACTGAGCCCAAACGCGTTTCCTGTCCCGGCCCGGGCAATGCTCTACAACCTGGCGCAGCCTCTCGCCGCCATCAACAGGTAAAGGTGGAGACGGGGGGGGGGATCAATGTGATTGCACTTCATTTCATAATTCAAAGATAAAGGTCCTACACTGGAATTATAGTGTAATTACTATGTAATTACTATATGTTTTGTTGCATGCACCTGTGTGTGTGTTTTAGAGAGAACTCGTATATCCCTTGTGAATGCTGGGGGATGGGTGAGCTGAGGGTTATACCACTGAATGAAAGGATGCATCCTTAATTTTGCGTGTTCTCATCACATCTCTTCATCTTTTTTTGCCTTTTGTCTTATCACTGCTGCTGTAGTCTCGGAGGGGAGTCGGAGCAGTACAGCATGTACCCCAGCAACAGGGTAAAGCGCCGCCCGGCGCCTTATGAGGTTGAACTCGACGAGGGTAGGCGCATTTTAGATCTTTATAAGTATGGTAAGACGCACTTCTGCTGTGTCCTCCTTCTGACAGTATAGTTCCCTGAATTTCTCCCTTCCTCATCTCCATTGTCATTCATCCACTGACATGGATATACCTCATATGAGCCCTGCAGAAGATGCTTTGCAGAAAAAAGGGAAAAAAGAGAACATTTTGCATTTGTGTTTAACTCAGAAGGGAGGAAGACATCATAAATTGTGCACAATTGGATGCTTCAAATCTGATCTGACTGTCAAATGCATGTCCGGTACTTGCTTGTCAGAAGAGCTTTTCAGCTGAATTTGGGGTTTATTTAGTGTGAAGCATCCACTGCCCACTCATTGGGGTGGAGGATGGGGGTGCTGCTGCATCCATGCCAAGGTTTTACTGCAGAGTGGGCTGAAGGATTAAGATATACTGGGTGTGTTCCAAGGCCCACAATAGGAAGACAGCATTATTGCAGCAGAGAGGACCTGATACCTGAAGCATAAATTAGCAGACATAAACTGTCAAATATGGAGAATGTGCTTATTATTATGATCAATTCCTGTATTTGCTTTGACAAACTGACCAGCTATTCATAACCTGGTACAGAACACGGCAAAATGTTTTGAAAGACTCGAACCTGTAAATTCTGCTACCTCACATGAAAACGGTGAACGAACAAAACAAAACAGGAGATTTCCTTAAAGGAGATTTCAACCTTGGTCCTATTTGTAGGTGTTTTGGGTTCAAATTTCGCATTTGAGACAAAAACCATGATAATCAGTCCAGTATTAATTGAAAATGCTAACACCATCATATAGGCTAAACAGCTATAAAGTGTAAGCCTATGGTGCAAGCTAAAAACCTCAAAGTAAGCTGCTTCTTGTTGACACTGAGTAGGCGAAATGCTCATGAGAAGTATCATGGAGTAGCATGGAGAGGACTGCTACAGGGGTCGGTGTGTGTCATTACCTCAGTAAATGTAAAGAAACTTTTAAAAATTAGTGATTACAGGCAGTGGCTTGCCTTAGCCTTCTTCTCATTTGCTGATCCTGCTCTCTATTAAGTCTGTATAAGTTGGTTATTGATGAGGTTGTTTTGCTTACAACAGTCATCGACAGCTGACTTTGTACAAATAGTGGGGTTGCTAAATGGGAAGAAGGCTAAGATAAGTTGCTGCTTGTACAATCAGTCATTACAAATAGTCTATGTTTACCTCTGCAAACATGCACACATTTACCTCTGCAGGGATCCTGTCCTTGCAAGCAGATGCTTGATATTTTAGCCTGTTCAGGGATGCCAAGAAGTGGTTTACTTTGAGTCCTATTAGTGTATTTTCCTAAGAATAAGTCATGCTGGAGTATAAATTGCACTTTTTTTGTATTACCAGATGTTTAATGTGGCATTATTGTGCATTGTTATAGTATAGTTTTAACACTGGAGTTCATTTTGTTTATTTGGCCACAGTTGGGTGTTCCAACAGGGCAATGATCCCATGCATACATCAAAACTGGTTATGGTTTGGATACAGCAGGCTAAATTTAATCTCCTGGAATGGCCTTCCCAAAGCCCTGACCTCAACCAACTGAAAATTTGTAGACTATGCTTTAAATCCAGGTCCATGCTGAAGTCACAGACCGAACGGTCCCTCCTAAAAACTGATCCACCCTGCCTTCAATGCGTATGCGTGATTAGCCATGGTTCACCGATTATCACGTCGTTTTTGCTTAAAACTGCACTCCAGTCATCATCTATTTCAGCAACAGGTATCTGAAGCTTTTGCACAACAATCATTTCCACATAAATTCAGCATTATTTCATCATAAAAGATGGATGAAGCAATCAGAGCACCGCAGCTAGCTACACAAGCTGCTCGCTGATATGTTCACTGCGCGTCGGTCATTTCAAAGCGTCACATAGTATCGCCTCGTTTCTGCTTAAAACAGCCTCGTTTCTATTTTAAATTGACTTTAGAATGATTTAAGAGGTTTTACCTTGTCATCTGATGATTAATAATCCCATTAATCCATTTGATCGCTTTGGGTGAAGAGACTGTCTCAGATGACCTGCTGAGCTTCGAAATGACGCATGTGCAGTGGAGGCACGGCGGAACAATTTTTAGGGGTGGACTGTTCAGTCTGTGACACCAGGACAGCCCTATATAAATAGTTATTATTATTATTATTATTATTATTATTAACAAACGCATGTTTTTTGGGTATATAAGTCACACTGGAGTATAAGTCATAGGACCTCCCAAAGTAGTACAAAAAACAATTGCGACATACGTATAATATGGAAAATGCTGTAGCTTTCTCCATAGGCTCCCATTGTCCAGCTGTTTAACCTGTGACTGTGTTAGCATTCTTACACTCTTAGAAATGAAACATACACTCTTAGGCATAAAATGTTGAATTTAATTGATAACGTTAAGGTAACTTTTTCCACATAACATTGTTAAGTGCAAAACAACATTGTCATTGACATTAATTAAAT
Organism: Thalassophryne amazonica; assembly: GCF_902500255.1. Taxonomy (NCBI): domain Eukaryota; kingdom Metazoa; phylum Chordata; class Actinopteri; order Batrachoidiformes; family Batrachoididae; genus Thalassophryne; species Thalassophryne amazonica. The sequence continues at coordinate 69,225,111 of NC_047114.1, forward strand.
CAAATGAAACATTATTACTTAAATCGCAATATTGTTTTGCACTTAATTGACAAAGTTATGTGGAAAAAGTTACCATAACTTTATCATTTAAATTCAACATTTTATTTCTTAGAGTGTAGTCTGGGACTAATAATCATTTTTGCCTGACTGAAAAGTTAAACCTAAAAACATCTAAAAAAAAAATAAAAAATAAGGCAACGATTGAAACCTCTCAGTTTCCCTTTTAAAAACAATGAAGTTTTGTTATCCTGTTTTCTCGGTGTACAAATTTCTCATCTAATTTGTGCTTTTAAAAAACTTCTTTCACTCCTTATTTATATTGTTTTACCTTTTTTTTTTAACCAACCACATTCTCAGCTTTGCATTTTTGTTGCCTTACTGTTTGATTCCAGTGTCCTCGCTCATTATCTTCCCTTTTTTGTCCCAAATTTCACTCAACTAGCTGGTCAGCCGAAGATTGTCCGCCGTATCTTCACCAACAGCCGTGAACGCTGGCGACAGCAGAACGTCAACGGGGCATTTGCGGAGCTCCGTAAACTCATTCCCACTCACCCTCCAGACAAGAAACTGAGCAAAAATGAAATCCTTCGGCTCGCTATGAAGTACATCAGCTTTCTGTCCAACCTTCTGGAGGACCAGGATGGAGGGAGGAATGTTGGCAGCACAACTGACGATGAAACTGGGCTGCTGGTTGGGGTCGGGGCCCGTGAGGGGGGCCCTCAGATTGGTCCACGTCAAGACACAGTTGTCAGCTTGGCAAGGGATGATCTTCTAGAGACGATGTCACCAGGGTCCAGCTGTGGAAGCCTGCCTGATGGTGATGGTGAGGGCAGCCCTGAGAGCTTTATGGAGGACCAGGACTCACCACCAGCTCCAAGGACTTTACCGGCTTCACGTGGACCCCCACTGCATCTAGCTGCTAGAGATCTGAGGCGCAGCGGACGCCCGTTAGATGGTTCCAGTCGCCGATGATGCTGATACTAACAGAGTATGAACAGAAGTGAAAGTGAACAAAAAGCTGTGGACATGTTTGGCATCTCATTAGTTTTGATTTTAGGAAGGAAAATGAAACACTTTGTAGTGTCAGAAAGTACGTTCCCCTGTCATGATGATAAACGATTTGGTTCAGTTTGTGATTGGACAAATTTGAGCCAAGAAAGACTTGTAAATTCTGCATGTCTCATATGTTTCACTGACCTGCAGATCATAAAGCCCGTGCTTTAAAAATCCAAAGACAGGCTGTTCCAATGAAATAGAGAAATCAGCATCATCAGAAAATGAGAAATAAAAACAATCAAATTCAAGAATACTTGACAACTTTGATGCCTAATTCAGAACTTCAACAATCTAGCATCAGAGCTAATGAATGGCATGCTTAAGTTTGACATGGAAAGTGATGTATGTCTAGAGTTTGGATTCTTTAATTAAAGGGGTCATATTGTACAAATCAATTTTATGTACGAGGTCTCTTAGATAATAAACCGACCCTTTTATTTATTTTTTTTAACTATATGGATTTGAATGACATGCGATTACACCAATCATGCTTGAACCCTCGTACGCATGCGTGAGTTTTTTCACGCGTGTCGGTGACGTCATTTCCCTGTGGGCAGGCCTTGAGTGAGATGTGGTCCCGCCCTCTCGGCTGAATTCCTTTGTTTCACACGCTGCTCGAGACGGCGTGCGTTGCTTTATCAAAAATTTTTCTGGACCTGTGAGGAATATCCGAGTGGACACTATTCGAGAAATTAAGCTGGTTTTCTGTGAAAAGTGTAACGGCTGATGAGAGATTATGGGGTGTTTCTGTCGGTGTAAGGACTTCCCACGGAGCGGGACGTCCTGCAGCGCTTCCAGGCGCTGTCGTCGGCCTGTTTCGAGCTTAAAACATCCTAATTTAAGGCTTAATTCACCCAGGACATCGTGAGAGAACAGAGAAGATTCAGAAGAGGCCGGCATGAGGAATTTATGCGGACATTCCACTGTTTAAGGACATTTTTTTAATGAAAGACGTACGCGCAAATTCGCCGAGTCGTTTCTGTGACGACTCGGCAAATCTGTGTGCGCCGCGACAAGAAAAACACCTCCGTGTTGAAAACCATTTGTAGAATTCAGGCGGCTTTTAATGGCTTTCAACAAGTGAGTAACTGAGAAATTGTTTAACAGCTTGGGCATGTTCCAACTTGCCCGTTAAGATTTCCAACGGAGGTGTTTTTCCTGCCGCGACCCCCCGCGGTCGGGTCCAGCCCGACATGCGACTCTGCCCGCACGTTCTTTCATTACAAAATGACCGTTAACAATGGAATGTCCGAATAAACTCCTCATGCCGACTTCTTCTGAAAGTTCTCTGTTCTCTGACGACTTACTGCGTCAACAGAGCCTGAAATGTGGAAGTTTTCAACTTGAAACGGCGAGACGCTGCCGCCTCGAAGCGCAGATCACCGTCAGGCGCCGTGGACCGTCCTTAAAGCGACACTACCAGACCAAAATCTCTCATCAGCCGTTAAAATTTTTACCGAAAACCAGCTGAATTTATTGAATGGTGTCCACTCAGTTGTGCCTTACAGTTTTGAAAAAATTTTTATCAAACAAAGCAACAGTCTCTGAGCCATTCCTAAACAATGAAAAAAATCGACGAGCGGGTGGACGACTCCTCACTCAAAGACTGCCCACAGGCGAATGACGTAACCGACAGGCGTGAAAAAACTCTCGCATGCCCACGAGGGTTCAAGCATGTCTGATGTAATCACACGTGATTCAAATCCATATGGTTTTTGAAAAAAATAATAAGGTCGGATACTTTTCTAATAGACCTCGTATTTTTACCATCTAAAAGTATTTGTTTTACCATCCTAAAAATCCAAAAATCGAGTGCATGCACACATAGAAACTTAACTGCAATCAGCAAAATTTGCTCCTGAAATTGTTTGTTTTAGACTCCCATGACATACGTCACACAAGACCTTCTCAGAAATCTTGCTTGCTCTTTGAGACACTGTTTGACGCTCCAGCACTGATTGCTGAAGAGAGTGGAAGAGCTGTCCCCTCTGGATTGTGATAAGCAGCAGTTCCTTTTTATTTAAAGTGACAGGTGCAACAACAAGTCATTTCTTAGAGACATTAAACCTCAGATCTTCTGTGGTGACCCCGAGTGAAAACAAGAGGGAAGCTGAAGGGATTTTCGCTTACTGCAGTGTCTATGCGGTATTTTTGGCTACAATTTTTAATATCTGTTTTGAAAACACTGTGAATTTGTTGAAAAGGTGTATAATATGACCTCTTTTAAAAAAAAAGATGATGTCTGATTGTGTCAAACCATAGAGACAGATAGAAGAATGGATTCTCTATGCTTCATATGTAACACAAGTCTGAGCTGTCAGCCATGACTGAATGGGGCTAGAAGTGCCCCCGAACAGTCAAAACTATTGGAACCCAGTCATTCAACAATGAAGCAGCACATACATTTATCTTATCAACATCATGGAAATATATTAATTAATAATACTATAAATACATTTGATAAAAATAATATTTTCTTACCTTGAATTAGCTTTGAACTGGATTCACTAAATGGTGCTGTGCATTCAATGACTTACAATTGTGACCCAATCCAAATATTTTTATGTGATATCAAAAACATTATGGCCTAATATGAATTAGTCAATCTACTTTTCTTCCAGCTTTTCACCTCTATTTTTAAAATTTGAAAAAAAATTACATTTCTATTTACCTATATATGTTTTTTCCCCCACAGGCATTACAGGCTTTGATTTTATCATGTAAAATCAAGAACTAATTATAACATTTTAGACTATCTGTCATAAATAAAGGAAGAAGTATGGGTATGATAAACAGAAATAGAGCCATTTAAAAAGTGTAAAATATAACGGGGTGATAAATTACCCCACTTGGTCATTTTTAGTTACTAAAATAGCTCGGTTGCATGAGAGTTAAAAGTCCATCTGTGCATGCAACTTTTTTGTCACTTATATTTTATTAAACTTTGCAATACAATTATACAAAACAACAACATGGACATGTTTGGGTAGCACATTATTGATTATTTTGCTTAAACAATGTCCATTGTTTTGTCCATTTGTTATTCCCGTAGTCTTAGTCTGGGTGTTAGTTTTTCCATTAAGAATATGTCCTCTATTGTAGCTATCCATTGGTGCTTCGATTGCACATCCATCTCCTCCCACTTATACATTTTTTAGCATCTGTTAACATCATCTTTACCAAATATTCATCACATTTATGAAGAGTGCCATTCCCTCAAAAAATTACTCAAAGAAGTTCAGGTTTCAATGGAATTGTATATCCCAAAACTTGGTACGGGACATTACAAATTTTGGACATTTCCAAAAGATATGAGAATGGTCAACATCCATCATCACACATTCTCTCCAGCATTTTTGATGCATCCATAACTGTTTATTTTTTTTTAACTTGAGTGTAATAAAAAAAAAATCATAAAATTTTTCGAAGGCAAACTCTGTGCAACATTTTGTAAATCTATGCCCCAGTCTTGGATTCATCATCTTAACAATGAACAAAAAGGTGACAAAACAACCAAAAAACAAAACAAAGCAACCAAAAAAGGTTTTTTTTTTTTTTACCACATTTTCTTTGGTTAAAACAGCCATAACATGCACAGATATGAGGCATTTCCACAACAGCACAGATACTCTCAATCAGTAGAGCCACATAAAGAAAGTAGTACAATAGTAAACAGGTAAACAAACCGACTAAGTCAGATTCAACATTACAGAACATTTCAATTATTGCACTGACTGGCTGCAAGTTGCCCCATTTGGTGATGGTGGCGATATCTCCTTGGTGACACACAGTCACTTGAGAAGTCAGCCATCCAGTTCTGCTATCTGTCTCCATGTGCCAAACAAATATCACGTGTTGGAAGAATAAAATGAGTAACTTTGCCTCAGTAGCAAGCCAAAATCAGAGAGGGGCAAATGTGGGACATAAACGGCAAATGGGCATTTGAACCGAAGTGGGGGATTTGACAAAAGCTGGAATGAAACCCTGCAGCCTGTTGGCCTTTATTTCACATAGTTGCCCATTCCTGGCATAAATAATAGGACTGAACCCATTACGCAGTTATGCATTGTAAATAGCATTGTATTTCTACTGTACATCATAACAGTGACTCACTTTAATGTGTATAAGATGTACCATCGCGTGTTTGTTAATGGGTTTACTGGCAACATGCTCTTTAAGGAGACCAGAAAGGAGAATAAAGGAGAAACTCAAAGGTGAGAAGAAATTAAAGTGTAAAACAATCAATTATAGTACATCTAATGTGGTACAATTTTCTTTGGTGATGAAACATCAAAATCCCACCAAATATTGGCAACAGACAGTTAAACAATTTCACTGCCTGGGGACAAATATAAAATGTTTGATTTTACTGCAGAGGTACAAGACGTGCAGTGTTTAAAGTGTACAATACGTGAGTCAACGCAATCATATATGACTCATGCAGTCCTTTTGATATGAATGTCTGTTTCAGTGTGTTTTTTTTTTTAACTGTAATGCAGTTGTAGTATTTAGTAAGGTACACAAATGAACTCCATCGTTGCCGTATTTGTAACGTACACTTACACACACAATGACACCAGCAGCTTTCTGACAGTTAAGTATTAGTCAGTGTTGTTGGTTATTCTGCTTTTTCAGCAGGACTTAGTAGCCTACATTGGTACCTTTGGTCACTATGGTATTTTATGAATTGCAGTAAAAGGATGTTGTATGTTTGGTAATGACATAATTGTTGTATTATATCTATAAATATATCCCATGTTAAATCAATGACTTTTATATAAAACCTCTGAATAAAATGCACAGAGAAAAAGTCTCGCATTTGATATTAATTAAGCTTTATGTTTCTGTTTCATTTATTTTAAATGCCTTTGTAGTAAGGCTGCCAGAGGCACACACTCTTGTGATCACCTTGGTTATTTTGAAGTTATTTTGAGAACACCTGATTCTGATTTGGATCAAACTTTACAGGAGAATTGGATCTATGGATGGGTCAGTGGTCAAAGTCAAGGTCAAATTTTAGCCCCAAGAAAATATATAGGAAAATGGCTAATTTTATGGCAATAACTTCAGATATTATATTTCTAGTTGCAAGTTGTGCCAGTGTAAAGTGTTAATCATGGGGTGTTAATTTTGCCCAGTTTGCGTAAAATCAGTGTCACACCTTAATCGTGTTAGTGTTAACTCACACAGTTAGTTCAGGTCTCTCAGGCTATGCTCACACAAAATTATTCGTAAAACATACAAAAAGTAATGTACAAATATTTGTACATGTCCCCCATATTCATCAACCAGCAGACAGTGATGACATCACTGAAAAGAAGATGGCAGATTTTCCATTTAGGCAAAAAAACCCAAAACAAAATAAAACAACAGCAATCTGTCACACATTTCCCAATTTTAAATGTGAAATGCACATTGTGCATGCGCATTGAAATTCACAGGAATATGCACAAAATATTGCATTTAATTTTTCATATGTTATATAAAACACATCACGAAAATATATTGAATGTAGTTATATCAACCAGAGCAGCAAAACTTGGTTGTTCAAATGGGAAAGCAAATTGTAACAAATTGTTATAATCATTTGTATATTATGTTTCACATTTAAACAACTAAGATTTGTGGGGCCGGTTGACAAAACTACACTGTAACAAATTTCCATTTTATTTTATAGTACCCTACTGGCAACTAGAGTTGTCAGTGGGGTACTGTTATTCTACAGAGTGCCTACTGTAACATACAACATTGCCAGACTAATTAAAAATAAATAAATAAATAAAACACTTCAATGAGATTTCATTGGGCTTCTTCCATTTTGCTTGGGGTCATCACCACAGAAGTTTCGATTTGGGATCCACATGTTGATTTGGCTTTTCTAATGCAATTCCAGCTGTACAAGGAGGATGGAATATTGCCAGCCTTGCACCAGTGATAATCTGTTTGGGAGGCAAGTGCACTAACTGTGCATGTCACCATGTACTGTACAACACACTAATGTATTTGTAAATTTAATCAATCTCTTTTTGCCTAATATTGCCTACTCAATTTAAAGAGACATGATATTTTCAAAACTCTTTATGCCAATATCCTGCCTGTTTAGAATTGAGTAGGTTATATTTTTAGGTTCAAAACAGATGACTTAAGATGACTTGCTTCCCAAACTCAATATTCCTGGTTCAAGCCCAGCTATTTTTTATTTTCCTTGTACAACTGAAGTTGCATTGGAAAAGGCAAATCAATACGTGGATTCCAAACCTCCTGTGGTGATGCCAATCAAAATGGAACAAGCCCAATGAATTAGTGTGGCAACCACAGCTGCTTAATGTAATTTAACAGTGGGACAGTACTGTAACCTTTTTACAGCAATAAACTGCTGTAGAATAACAGAACAGGACTGGCACTCATCCGTGAGCACACGGAAACATCCATTGATATGGATGAAGTCAACATTGGAACTTCTGATCTTGGGAAGTCATACCGCTGGATGATGGGGAAGCTTGGGGAGATGTTGGAGGTACACTTGTTTTGGGGTAAGCTGTGGGGCATCTCTTATAACCTCACTGACTTATCTGGAATTAATACAATTACCAGCTTAGAAACTGCTACCTATTTCTCTAGGACTCGTCATTTTAACAATCCCACTAGTGTAAACACTAGAATATATATGATTGTTCGGGTGCAACATTTCTGTTACTTCAAGCTCCATCAATCTTTAGTTGTGGTTCTTGTCTTTTTAGAATGCCAACAGAAGCTGGTCACCCTGTTGAGTCTGGTCTGCTTGAGGTTCCTTCCTGTAATCAAAAAAGCACTGAGGGAGTTTTTCCTTATCACCATTGCAAGTGTACTTAGTGGGTAAGATCAAGACCAGGAGTGGGCAACAGTGTGCCATGAAGAATCAAGATGGTGCAGGTTTTTCTTGCAACACATGAGCAGGTGGATTTATCTGTAAGCCCTTCCCCTCAATTTAAAGTCTTGATCTTGTGCGAAACCACCTGCAGAGGTGATGGGTTGCAAGGAAAATCTGAACCTTGTTGACCCTTCATGGCACACTGTTGCCCAATCCTGGTCTGTTGTAGGTCTTAATCGTGTATAGTAGTTTGAAGTGATGTATGTTATGATATGGCACTGTATAAACTGAATTGACACATATAGACACTTCATGAATCCTAACAACAACAATATGGGTGTTAATTCTAAACTCAGTGGAGGATCTTGAGCTGCTGACCAAAGATGTGATAAAATATGGGAGAGGTCTTAGATTAAAAAACAGTGATTAATGAATGCTGCTGCATGCAGAATTACTGCAGTGCACAGCTCAGCTAATTTGACTGGTCCTCAGAAGATTTCCAGTGTTTAAAGTAAAAATTGTGTACTGTATTTAGATGACCAATTTGCCTTAGAATGCAGGAAAAAAGGGTATAGATTTATAAAATTTTCCATGAGGGGCTGTTTCACAGTCAGGGTACACAAGTATGTGTCACTGGCACAAAAAAAATCAAAGTGGTTACTTTGGTCAAGTGATTCATCCATATCTAACTGCTGACTGGGGTACTTAAATGCCAAAAGTTACAGACCTGTTAGATGTTTGCATGTACTCGTATATTTATTTCAAGATTGAAAATAAGTACAACCTTTCCGGAGAGGACTTTTTTTTAACTAACATTATTGTTGTGTAAATTATACAGACCAAGATTACTGCAATCTACCCATATATACTATCTACTAAAAGCAGTTGCTGGTAAGTATGTACTCCGAGTATATGACTGCTATTGTGTTTCTGCATTCTCAAATAGTGATGGACAAGCATTTCAGGAGAGGACAGTTTTTGACAGATGGAGAGTTACACCCCAATATTAAAGACATTTGAGTGAATTAGGTCCTTTTGTGGAATCACATATAGTGATTACCTCTTTCAAACAAAACATTATTATTCACATAACACTGATTCTGAGTTTGAAATGCACTCTTTTTCTGGAGAAGACATTTTTGACAGACAAGAAATATTATTTTTGAATGCCTGTTTCAAGTCGTTTCCCCACTGGTCAATGATCCTGGGAGTTAGATTGTTATACAATAGGCTTTGATAAGGAAATTAGTCCATTTAGTGGTTACCGACTAAATAAATAATAATTCTGGCAGCCCATCAAAATTCAAAAGTAAACATCATGGAAATGACCAGCCCAGTGTGATTTTTTTTCGTGTCCCTTTCAAGAAATGCACATGCACATTTTTTTTTACTTTTCTATTTATAATCTTCCCCTTTTCCTAACTCTAACCGTAACCATAGTGTTAGTGTCTCTACCCTCCCCTGACCCTAACCATAACCCCCTCAGACCACTCCCCCGTCACCCCACATTTCGTGCCCCGTCACAAAATGTATTCGTTCCCCCATCACAAACAGCGCTCCATTTTTGTACCCCCAGCACAAACCCATAGATTAATGTACTTTTTGTAGCCCAGTCTCACAAACTGCCGTGAGACTGGGTTGAAATGACAGATATTTTGGGAAAACTGATATAATTAGAGTTCCGCTGATAAACAAATGAGGATATCAAATCAAATAACCATTGTTGCTGATAGGCCAGTAGTAGTTATCCATGTAGCAAACTAAACTTTGTTGGTCATTAAATCAAACTTTATCTTTAAGATCCACTTATGTACCCTAATTGTAAAACATCCAGGCTCCCAAACCTCCCTAGTAGGTCAAAACTCCTCTTTCATCCAAAGCTAGATCCACCCCTGGAACTCTGCCTCTGCTGTGTACTTTGAAATGTGGGTGTGGTTGTTGCTTTTGACCTAGTTGTCATTGTACAACTAATTTCAGCCTACACTACGAGTGGGCCGCATTACATCATACATGACTCATTTTATATTGTTATACACTATTGCATACGCTTAGCTTTTGAACGATCCCTAGTGGCAGACAACAACATACCATAGGCTTGTTTCCCGCATTCCCCTCGTGAATTCCCCCCTAGTTGAAGTTAGAATCCTCACTTCCTCCCAACAAGTGACAACATCCTGCAGAGGTTAGCATGGCTCAGTGACCTACAGGATATCCTGCCATTGTGAAAGTACTTTTAACAGCCTGCACTGTACACATTTGCTCGCTGTTGCAACTGCACAGCGGCCCTGATTGACGCTTTAATTCGCTCTAATCAAAAAACCAACATGAGTAACAATCTGGTAGTGTCGCTGCAGCTTTGGTGCATTTTAGAAATCTACTTTACAAACTATTGGCTGCCACGACTACAAAAAAAATCCCTTTAATTTCTTAAATAAAATGCATGATGCATTATGCATCCAGAAGATCATCAGAGACTTCCAGGTGCGTGGAGACCTCTCCCGCGCTATGCCCCCGGCTTCTCCGGGGCACCTCGCTGAGGGCCTCTCCGGGTTAATGCCTGCCAAACATTTACCTGCTTCACTGTTCCCCAATCTCCAAAGAGAGACAGACTCACAAAAAAGAGAGGGAGCTGAATAAGAGGAGGCTTGTGCCAGTGTTGGATGAGTGCACGTTTGTACCCGTGCATTTGTGTGTGTGAGGGTGTTTGCGTGCACACTGTGCTGGCGCGTGTGTTTATCAGCTCAGTGCAGATGGGTGGCAGAGTGGCTCTCGCAGCCAAATGATTCAGTATGCTAATGAGTTGTTATCTGTGCTGCTGCAGGAACAATATACTGTCTTTCTCACAGTGGAAATCCAGCCTGCTGGAAACAGATTACACTACGCACACCGCCAAGGTAGTTATTTATATTTTCACATAAAGTAGTAGAACATAGAAATATACACACACACATCCACAAATAGGGCTGCAAACATACAAGCAAAATATCATTTTAACATACACATGCACAGCCAGCAGCAGCAGCATAAACACTGAGGAAAACTGAGGTAAATTTATGTCCTTCACCAGCAGATGGAGATGTCATTCTTTTATTCCCTCTTTTACAAGTTCCAGTGGGATGATGTTGTTTCAACAGTGTTTCGAAAATGCTGCATTCCAGCTGAAGTTGAAGCTGCTGTCAGTTGATGTTTAAACTTTCAGTATATTTCAAATGATTTCCCAATTAATAAAAGAGGCTTTTAACTGAAGGTACCCAAACTCAACTGGGAGGAGAGAGAGAGGAAAAAAGTTCTTGCAGCAATAATCTTTTGCAGCTTTCTTTCTGAAATAAGATGAAACAATGTGGCGTATGAGCTGAAAGCTATGCTTTGACTTTCTAGCCATGAGCTCATACCTGAAATTATATAGCAAGAAATCACATGCAGAAAAATAAATTAAAATGTGTGCTTGGTTTTTAATTAGTAAATAATGAATGGTAATATCAATGCACTGATCACCTTTAGTCACCTGTCAGTAAATCTATTTAAAACCCTGCATGAAAAATTATATTAAATTATATTTACTACAATGTTCATTCGTGTCTCATTGACTGTATCACTCTGTACTCTAAATATGATTGTAGTTCAAATAAAACCTTTCCATCTCACCTATTTTTTTTTAATTATTTTGTAGAAATCACACAAAATACAGGTTGTTTTTCCATTACAACATTTTTGCCAGGTTTTTAAGTATAATAATAAAGTGAGTGTTAGATACATTTTTACATTCCAATAATTCACTCATTTAATATATGCCACCACTAGCATAATAATAATAACAATAATTTATAAATTATTATCATTATTATCATCATTATTATTATTATGTTGTATTTATATCAAATACAACTCAGTTGTAACTCATGGCTCTAAATTCAATTTCAATTTCAATTTATTTTCATTTATATAGCGCCAAATCACAACAGACTTGCCTCAAAGCGCTTCACACATAAGGTCTAACCTTACAAACCCCCAAAGCAACAGTGGTAAGGAAAAACTCCCTCTGAGGAAGAAACCTCATGTAGACCAGACTCAAAGGGGTGACCCTCTGCTTGGGCCATGCTATAAACATAAATTACAGAACAATTCACAGAACAAATCACGGACGAATATACAAGAAATGCTATTGGCACACAGGACAGGAGGATCGCCAGCACGAATACAACTCCCATCTCTGGATGGAGCTGCACCTTAAACAGAGAAAAAAAAAAAAACAACAACAACAGAATCAGGCATCAGAAAGACAAAGAAAATACTGTATAATTTGCCAGCATTAAACAACAAGAAAAACAGAGAAATAGTAAGGTGATCACTGGCCACTAGCCCTAAACTTCACTAAAAGACCCAGAATTTAGGGAAAGTTGAGGCCGCGCCCGCTCCAATTACTAATAAATGAATTAAAAGAGTAAAACGCGTAAAACAAAACTGTACCAGTATGCTAGCCATATGAAAGGGAAAATAAGTGCGTCTTAAGTCTGGACTTGAAAGTCTCCACAGAATCTGACTGTTTCATTGACACAGGGAGATCATTCCACAGAACAGGGGCATGATAAGAGAAAGCTCTGTGACCCGCAGACTTCTTATTCACCTTAGGGACACAAAGTAGTCCTGCACCCTGAGAACGTAAAGCCTGGGCCAGTACGTAAGGTTTAATTAGGTCAGCTAGGTAGGGAGGTGCCAGTCCATGAATAATTTTATAGGTTAGTAGCAGAACCTTAAAATCTGATCTCACTGGGACAGGAAGCCAGTGAAGGGATGCCAAAATGGGTGTAATGTGGTTGAACTTTCTGCTTTGTGTCAAAAGTCTGGCTGCAGAATTTTGAACCAATTGGAGACTCCTAATGCTGGACTGCAGTAAACCAGAAAATGGAACATTGCAGTAGTCCAATCTAGAAGAGATAAGTGCATGGATCAGGGTCTCAGCATCAGCCATAGACAGGATGGGACAAATCTTCGCTATATTTCGCAGGTGGAAGAAAGCAGTCCTAGTAATATTTCTAATGTGGAGGCCAAAGCACAACGAAGGATCAAAAATTACCCCAAGGTTCCTCACTTTGTCAGTGTGATGTATGACACATGAGCCAAGGCTGAGTGTTAACTGGTCAAATTGATGCCGATGTCTCACAGATTGAAACAAATATGTTGAAATAGCTAGTAAAATCCATTTTTAATAATTTCTCATATTTATAGATATACAAGAACACAGTTAAGGACATAATCACTCAAACATGTAACTGTTGTCTGCCAATAAATTACTTAACTTTTAATTGTTATTATTATTATTGTTATTATTATTAAATGACTGATGGTTAAAACCATCTATATCTATACCACAGTCTTTACTGGCTCAGTGCCATTCACGTCAGTATTTCCACAGAACATATGCAAACAGTTTTCAACTGCCTTAAAAACTGCTCATCAAAAGTAAAACAAAAAAAGAACAAAAATCTGTTCTGTGTTCATCTATTTAAAACACTGTGTGCATAATTATATTAAATTATATACATTAACCCCATAATGAAGGACATAAGTTAGATTGTGTAAATTTAATTGCCAATCTCAGAATCCTTCCTCAGTGTTTGCATCGGTGTGTAATGTGATGAGACCCACTTTGTTCTCAGTGTTAACAAAATAAAATAAATCAAATTTGCTGCTCTTTTAATGTTTTTTTTACTCATATCACTCTATGGTGCATCACATGGCCAATGAAAATATGTCATTACTGTCATCCTTACATGTAATTATGGGGAATACAAGATTATCTCATATGCACTTTCATATATTGAACCAAAATTCAAAATAGCAGTTGTGCATGAACTTTGGGAGTGAGAAGTGAAGAATCTACAAAAAATTACCTTGACCATAATGATGTAGGGATGTAATTAAATTAAAGGTTTAATTCAATTTAATTTAATCAGTTACCTATTTTCAATCATTAACAACTGAAATTAGCAAGAGTAATGACATGATCTATTGCCTAATGTAAGCACGTTCTGCCCTCTAGTGGGATCCAAGCACAATTATAAATTATTCGCTGACAAATTTCCTTGCAGTAATTGTTTGCATCAGGTACTAAATATATATATATATACCACTCAAGAGTCACTTATTTCTTGCAAAGTCATTTTTAATGCAGTGATAAGAGGAATTTAAGGATGCGTGCAATCACAAAATTATGCATCATCATTCTGCAGTTATTGCAAGACAAGCCAAACATTTGATATGATTAACAAGGATGCTGAAAGCAGGTATCAAAGCAACTCTGTTTTCAAAGAAGTGCAATAAGATGAAGGTTGTGCCGAATCTAGTATAAGTAAAAAACAGAGCTCATTCAAGGACAAAATCATGCATTTTCCAGAGTGGTAGTTTGGGGTTGTAAGTCTTGGTAAAGCAGGAAGCCAGAAAAAGTACTATCATCTTCACTGCTGGAGTAAATACCATTCCAGTCCCTTAGGGTCTCCAGCCACACCTGGTCACCTTCGTTCAACTGCAACAGTACAAGATTGGACGCCTGATCAATATCCTGGCCGTACAGAGAGTCACGTGTCCGTAGCTTCCGTACCCCATTAACCACGAGTGCAGCACGCACAGGCCGGTTGCGTACGGTGATGTGATAGCTGAATAAGTAAACCCTGAGTAGGTGACGTTGAACTTGTTGAGCACTGGGTCCCAGTGGCCCTCTTCATGTAAAACACCTTATCAAACTTCACAGGCAGGCCCGGGTGGCGGGAAAGACCTGCTGGGGAACAAACCCACACTGAAGGCAGAACGAATCTGCTCTACATCCTTTCCAGGATAGCCTTTGGGGCCTCGTGGCCCACGCCCACCTTTAGGACCTCTCTCTCCCCTCATCCCCATCATTCCTCTCCCTCCAGGAATACCAGGAAGCCCTCTGGCCCCAGTGTCCCCCTTCATTCCCGGAGACCCCCTTCACCTTTGCACCATCAGTTCCGTTCAACCCAGTAGGACCAATATCACCTCTTTGCCTGGCTCACCAGTGTCACCTTTGGCTCCTTTCTCACTAATACCCATTAGCCCTGTTCACCTTTTGACCCTTTGGCCAGCAATGCCTGGAGGACCCATAGGGCCCTCTTGCCCGATGCTGCCCTTAGTGCCATCTGGACCGGGATCTCCTTTTTGTCCTGGGTCTCCTTTCAAACCAGTGAAGCCATGTTCACCTTTCTCCCCTTTGGGGCCTGTGTCACCTGCAGTATGTGCAGAAGTTATAACTCCTTTGGAGTAACAGATTTATATAGCACTACTTTCCTAATCAAATTTGGACAGATTGAAACAGATGATACCAGAGGTGGGAGTAAGTCACTGTCAAGTCATTCTCAATCAACAATCTGCAAGTCCCAAGTCAAGTTTCAAGTCAGCTGTCAAAACACTTGGTGGTTATATTATGACTTGAAAGTTGACTTGAAACTTGCTGATTCATGACTTGAGAGTGACTTGATGGTGACTTACTCCCACCTCTGGATGATACTACAGATTTTGCAGGTAGAGACTCGCTTACCCCTTTCTCCTTGTTTTCCTGGGACTCCAGGGGCACCAGGAAGCCCCACCAATCCATCATCACCCTTTTCACCTGTTGTAATGTCAATAAATAAAGCGTAGATAGCAATATTGAAAATGTATTCATGAAACGCAGGGCTTTGCACAAAAGGAGAGAGAGCAATCGAGAAGGAAAGAGACAGATAATCACAACTGTCCTGCAGGCAAGCCTCGTTGTACCTATGTCACCATTGAGACCGTTGGCTCCAGGGAGTCCTGCTAGGCCTGGAGGTCCTCTGGGTCCCATTTCACCCTTATCCCCTGGCAACCCTGGACAGCACAGATGCACAGAAGTTTGACCCAAGACATTTGAGTTAAAATCTCTTCTTGATCAACCTCTTGAAAAGTTACCACCTGTCTTACCTGGTGGGCCCCTTTCTCCTGGAGGCCCTGGCAGGCCTGTCTCTCCCATGGGCCCCACAGGACCTCTCTCCGGTGGACAGCACTCACAAAAGTTGAAGAAACATTCATTGTAATCAAGGCTATAGTTTCCAAGATTGTTCCTGGGGCATTATTGGGTCAGTGGGATAATCAGTGGGGTAAATATCACTGAGTATGTGGTGCTGTCTGTAGGTGACAGAGAGTAGGCAGCTGTCAGAACCTCAGTAGTTTCTTCTGTGTACAAGTTGCTGGAGGGGGATGGGGTTGCCATGGGACCTCGCGCATATCCTCCACCACCAACCCCGTCACTCTCTCCACCTCGAGGAGGCCTCTTGGTAGCCTGAGGTTTGGGCCAGCGTGTGGGTTCTCACACCGGAGGTCAGCGCAGGCATCATAACGGCAAGTACAGTGGTGAAGTAGATAAAACGAAATGATGGCATACTGAGACCTTGTTAATCTGTGAGAGGGGGGCAGAAACCAATGGAGCACTTTGGGGAAAAAGTTGCAAGTCAATCAACAATTTCTGATTCCAAAATATCTATTCAGTGCACCATGGTGTGGTTACAATGCATAAGAAAGTGACAAGAGAAGCTTACCTGGTGATGTTGGTGTTGTTCACTACATCTCTTTCCAAGCAGGCAGGCTGCCTTCACGCTTATATCGTCGCTGGTAGCCCAACTCTTGCCCCATGAGTCCAATGCGAGAACAACGGATGGAAAAGCCAGGGGGAATTAGGGGGTAGGCAGGTTGGCAAGAACAGATTATGTGCTCCTAAGGGATATGAACTAAAGCAGGTTGCTTTATTCTTTGTGATACGGGATACGCACACAGCTAATGTGTTGTTCACACACGCCTGCTTTATACACAACTATGGACAACTATAAAATTACACACAAACTCACAAAGGTACATGTGTACATAAAAACACAGTATGCATACTCAGAAAGCATACATATTGGATGCCAAGAACCAGTGCAGTACCCTTGTAATGATCACAACATTTGGCAGTACCTCAAGTAGAAAATGGATCAGCACCCATCCAGTGGGACAAGGATCAATGTCCCAAAGAGAGACGGTGGCAACATTGATCCAACATGTCAACACTTTGATCTGAAAACCTCTCCAAAGAACCTTGTAAACCCAGCAACCCTTAAAGAAACACAAAACCAGTGAACCAAGCTTCACGTGTTTAAAATACATGGTCGCTAAATAAAGAATGCCAACTGTTTTAAACTTACGTACACACAAACCATTTATTGTACAAATCTTCAACATTCATCGACATACATAACTGCCAATACTAGGTGCAAACTGACTTTCAAAGCAAAATACCATTACATTGAGAGTGTTGGGTAGTCTGAATGCCCATTAGATGACAAATGTGTTAAGTCTTGTTGATATGTATGTAAAACATCAAGAGGCATAAATATAACCAAACATCACAAAGTACAAATGTGTAATAATGAGTTTTGTGGCTTGGGGGATAACATCAAGAAGTATTTGAAATTTTGGTGGTGATGTTCTTACAATTCCTTACTATCCAAGTAGGATGAAGCAGGTCAACTGGACCTGTTTAGTTCCTTGAAGATCTTTAGCTTTTCATCTAGAAAAGGTTGACTGGCTAATTTTCTGCTTTGAGGCATTGCTGGTTGCTACTGTTCTCAGTTTCATTTAAGGCATGTTGAGGATGATCTTTGAGCTGCTGTGATATTGATGAAAGCATAGAATTATAAGTGGGAGAAAGGTGGTACCCAAGCACATCCATCTTCCCCATCTAAAATATGAACATTGTTATCTTCAAAGGTGTGTCTGTTTTCCTTCAAATACTGGTTGATGGCCGAGTCTTGACCAGAGGTGCTGACACTCTTATGATAAGTGATTTGTTTGTTGAATGGCTGTTGTTTTCTCCGATGTATAGAATTCGTTGCACTTCTCACTGCACTGATCCGCAGACACCAGATAGCTTTTGTGGGTGTGTTTTGTACGGCCTTTGGGTCAACCATTTTCTGTATGATGGTGCTACTGGGTTTGAAAAATACAGGAATGTTGTGTTTCTTGAAAATCCTCCTGAGTTTCTCAGAAATCTCAGTCCCAAATGGAATTCCTTTTGTTCTTTTCTTCATAAAGAAGTGGAATGGAATTACTACAACCCCAATTGCAATGATGTTGTGCAAAATGTAAATAAAACAGAATACAATGATTTGCAAATCCTCTTCAACCTATATTCAACTGAATACACCACAAAGACAAGATATTAATGTTCAAACTGATAACGTAATTGTTTTTTGTGCAAATATTTGCTCATTTTGAAATGGATGCCTCCAACACATTTCAAAAAAGCTGGGACAGTGGTATGTTTACCACTGTGTTACATCACTTTTCCTTCTAACAACACTCAATAAGCATTTGGGACTGAGGACACTAATGGAGCTTTGTAGGTGGAATTATTTCCCATTCTTGTTTGATGTATGACTTCAGTTGTTCAACAGTCCGGGATCTCTGTTGTTGTATTTTGTGCTTCATAATGCGCCACACATTTTCAGTGGGCGACAGGTCTGGACTGCAGGCAGGCCAGTCTAGTACCCGCACTCTTTTACTATGAAGCTGTATTCTGCACTGTTGTACAACGTGCAGATGTGGCTTGGCATTGTCTTGTTGAAATAAGCCGGGACGTCCCTGAAAAAGATGTTGCTTGGATGGCAGCATGTGTTGCTCCAAACCTGGATGTACCTTTCAGCACTGGTGGTGCCATCACAGATGTTTTACACACTAACACACCCCCATACCATCACAGATGCTGGCTTTTGAACTTTGCGCTGGTAACAATGTGGACGGTCTTTTCATCTTTTGTCCGGAGGACACAACGTCCATGATTTCCAAAAACAATTTGAAATCTGGACTCATCCGACCACAGCACACTTTTCCACTTGAGTCTGTCCATTTCAAATGAGCTCGGGCCCAGAGAAGGCGGTGGCGTTTCTGGATGTTGTTGATGCATGGCTTTCGCCTTTGCATGGTAGAGTTTTAACTTGCACTTGTAGATGTAGCAACGAACTGTGTTAACTGACAATGGTTTTCTGAAGTGTTCCTGAGACCATGCGTAAGATCCCCTACACAATGATGTCGGTTTTTAATGCAGTGCCGCCTGAGGGATCAAAGGTCACGGGCATTCAATGTTAGTTTTTGGCCTTGCCGTTTATGTGTAGCAAGTTCTCCAGATTCTCTGAATCTTCTGATTATATTATGGACTGTAGATGATGGAATCCCTAAATTCCTTGAAACATTGTTCTTAAACTGTTGGACTATTTTTTTCACGCAGTTGTTTACAAAGTGGTGATCCTCACCCCATGTTGCTTGTGAATGGCTGAGCCTTTTGGGGATGCTCCTTTTATACCCAATCATACTCACCTGTTTCCAATTAGGTGTTCTTTGAGCATTCATCAACTTTCCCAGTCTTTTGTTGCCCCTTCCCAGCTTTTTTTAAATGTGTTGCAGGCATCATGAGCAAAATGAGCAAATAGTTGCACAAAAACAATAAAGTCTATTGTTTTGAACATTAAATATCTTGTCTTTGTGGTGTATTCAATTGAATATAGGTTGAAGAGGATTTTCAGATCATGTATTCTGTTTTTATTATATTTTACACAATGTCCCAACTTCATTGGAATTGGGGTTGTATAATAGATATATAAATAACACTGCTTTGATGTAGAGTTGTTAAAAATGTACCTGTTCTTTCAATCATTCTCGAAAAGTAAAACATTGATCTTGATTACGACTGAATACATATCACATGAAGACAACTATTCATTCATTCATTTCGTTTTTTATCCAGGTCCAGCAGCATACCAAGCATACCTGAGTCATTCCCAAGGCAACTGGGAAATATAATCATCCAGCATACCCTGGGTCTTCCTGGGGTCTCCTCCAATTGGATGTGCCTAGAAGACATCCTGAGGGAGACGACCAGGGGCCATCCTCACCAGATGCCTGAATCACCTCAGCTGGATGCTTTCAAAATTAATTTCACAAAGCCAAATTCACACCACAATCTCATCATTGACATGAATGTCATGGCAACACTGTGCTTTTGTTGGGAAAGTGTAGGAACACGGACCCACAACAGGGGGCGCAAATGAACGGACAATGGAGGAAGTCAAATAACAACACTTTACTGTTGTGAATGGGCACAACAAACACAACAGATTACAACAATAGACAAAAAGCCAAATCACAAAAGGTATCGTGTGGGCAGGCTCAAAGATAGAAGACGTCTGTCCAAAGCAGAACTGGAACCACACGATTTCCTCCGCCACCAGACCCCGGGAATACTGGAGCCGCCAAGTCCCGAACTCCCAGGTGGCCACTGCCTCCGCGTGTCGGACCTGGTACTGCTGGCGAGGAACAAAAAACAATTAAATGTGGGCGCGTTTGCACCCAGCAATCCGCACGGCGGGAAAACTACCTCCACCTCTCGTTGGAAAAAGAGTCTGCTATACAATGCACAAAAGTAACAAAAGGTTACTGTCGAAAGATCTCACAGTCGGCTGAGAACGTTACCTTCCAGGTAGAGCGATATCTCGGCAAAGAGGTCTAGACGTCGTCCTGCTGATGTACCCCTGCTGATCAGATGATTGGTAACAGCTGTTGCAGGTGATGCGTGACAGCTGTCACCCTGGCTGCTCCTGTGAGGCGGCTGCGCCCTCTGGTGCCTGGAGCCCGCACTCCAGACAGGGCGCCCTCTGGTGGTGGGCCAGCAGTACCTCCTCTTCTGGCGGCCCACACAACAGGACCCCCCCCTCAACGGGCGCCTCCTGGCGCCCGACCAGGCTTGTCCGGGTGGCGGCGGTAGAAATCGGCCAGGAGGCCGGGTCCAGGACGAAGCTCCTCTTCACCCAGGAGCGTTCTTCGGGTCCATACCCCTCCCAGTCCACCAAATACTGGAAGCCCCGGCCCATCCTACGGACATCCAAGAGCCGGCGCACAGTCCAAGCCGGCTCGCCATCGATGATCCGGGCAGGAGGCGGCGCGCGGACCCGGAGCACAGAGGGGTGAGGTGTGATGTGGTTTTACCCGGGACACATGAAACACAGGATGGATCCGCAGTGAGGCCGGAAGCTGAAGCCTCACTGCGGCTGGACTGATGACCTTAAGGATCTTGAAGGGGCCGATGTAACGGTCCTGTAGCTTGGGGGAGTCCACTTTGAGGGGAATGTCCTTTGTGGACAACCATACCTCCTGCCCTGGCCGATACGCAGGGGCCGGGGTCCACCGACGGTCTGCATGGGCTTTTGCCCTCGTCCGGGCCTTTAGCAAAGCAGAACGGGCGTCACGCCACACCCGACGGCACTTCCGTAGGTGGGCCTGGACCGAGGGCACACCCGACCTCTCCCTCAACCACCGGAAACAACGGGGGCTGATACCCCAGACCACCTCAAAAGGGGAGAGGCCGGTGGCTGAAGACACCTGGCTGTTATGGGCATACTCGATCCAGGCCAAATGGGTACTCCAGGCCGCCGGGTGTGCGGCAGTCACGTAGCGCAAGGCCTGTTCCACCTCCTGATTCACCCGTTCTGCTTGCCCGTTGGTCTGAGGGTGGTACCCGGACGAGAGACTCACTGTGGCCCCAAGTTCCCGGCAGAAGCTCCTCCAGACTTGCGAGGAGAACTGGGGACCGCGATCGGAGACGATGTCTGTTGGAATCCCATGCAGCCGGACGACGTGGTGGACCAGGAGGTCCGCTGTCTCCTGGGCTGTTGGGAGCTTCGGGAGGGCCACGAAGTGGGCCGCCTTGGAGAATCGGTCCACTATCGTGAGGATGGTGGTGTTACCCTGGGACGGCGGGAGGCCCGTGACAAAATCCAGGCCGATGTGGGACCAGGGGCGATGAGGCACAGGCAGCGGCTGGAGTAGTCCCGATGCCCTGCGGTGGTCAGCCTTGCCCCTGGCGCAGGTGGTACAGGCCTGGATATAATCCCGGACGTCGGCCTCTAGGGACGCCCACCAGAAGCGCTGCCGGACAACTGCCATGGTTATTCGCACCCCTGGATGACAGGAGAGCTTGGAGCCATGACAGAAGTCCAGGACTGCAGCCCTAGCTTCTGGTGGGACGTATAGTTTGTTCTTCGGCCCAGTTCCGGGGTCCGGACTTCGTGCCAGGGCCTCCCGGACGGTTCTCTCTACGTCCCAGGTGAGGGTGGCCACGATAGTGGACTCCGGGATGATGGGTTCCGGTGGATCCGACAACTCCGCTTTGACTTCATCTTCATGTACCCGGACAAGGCATCCGATCTCTGGTTTGTGGTCCCGGGACGGTAGGTGATCCGGAAGTCAAAACGGCCGAAGAACAGTGACCAGCGGGCTTGCCTGGGGTTCAGCCGCTTGGCGGTCCTGATATACTCCAGGTTCCGGTGGTCAGTGAAAACCGTGAATGGCACAGACGTTCCCTCCAACAGATGTCTCCACTCTTCAAGAGCCTCTTTCACCGCAAGGAGTTCTCGATTGCCGACGTCATAGTTCCGTTCGGCCGGGGTCAACCTGCGGGAAAATAGGCACACGGGTGAAGGACCTTATCGGTCTTCCCGCTCTAGGAAAGCACAGCTCCTATTCCTGAGTCCGAGGTGTCCACTTCAACCACTAACTGGCGACTAGGATCGGGCTGCACCAGAACGGGTGCAGACGAGAAGCGCCGTTTCAACTCCTTGAACGCGGCATCGCAACGATCCGACCAGGTGAAGGGGACTTTTGGTGAGGTCAGGGCTGTCAGGGGGCTAACTACCTGACTGTAGCCCTTAATGAACCTCCTGTAGAAATTTGCAAAGCCGAGGAACTGTTGCAGCTTCCTACGGCTAGTGGGTTGGGGCCAGTCTCTCACCGCCGCAACCTTGGCCGGATCATGAGCGCCGGAGGTGGGGGAGATGATAAACCCCAGGAAGGACAAAGAGGTGCGGTGAAACTCACACTTCTCGCCCTTCACAAACAGCCGGTTCTCCAACAACCGCTGCAGGACCTGACGTACATGCCGGACATGAGTCTCAGGATCCGGAGAAAAGATGAGTATATCGTCTAGATATACGAAGACGAATCGGTGCAGGAAATCCCGCAAGACATCATTAACTAATGCTTGGAACGTCGCGGGGGCGTTTGTGAGGCCGAACGGCATGACCAGGTACTCAAAGTGACCTAAGGGGGTGTTAAATGCCGTCTTCCACTCTCCCTTCCGGATCCGAACCAGGTGATACGCATTTCTAAGATCTAGCTTAGTGAATATTTGGGCTCCATGCAGGGGCGTGAACACTGAATCCAACAAGGGCAAGGGTATCGATTACGAACCGTGATTTCGTTCAGCCCCCTATAATCAATGCATGGACCAAGTCCGCCGTCTTTTTTACCCACAAAAAAGAAACCTGCACCCATCGGGGAGGTGGAATTCCGGATCAACCCGGCGGCTAAAGAGTCCCGGATGTAGGTCTCCATTGATTCGCGCTCAGGTCGTGAGAGGTTGTACAGCCTGCTGGACGGGAACTCAACGCCTGGAACCAAATCAATGGCACAATCGTACGGACGGTGGGGGGGGAAGGGTGAGCGCCAGATCCTTACTGAACACATCCACAAGGTCATGGTACTCCACCGGCACCGTCCCTAGATTGGGCGGGACTCTGACCTCCTCCTTAGCCTGGGAACCGGGAGGAACCGAGGAACCTAAACATACCCGATGGCAGGTCTCGCTCCACTGAACCACTACCCGGACGGCCAATCGATCCGGGGATTGTATTTTAACATCCAAGGGAAACCGAGAATCACACGGGAGGTGGCAGGAGTCACAAAAAACTCGATCTCCTCCCGGTGATTTCCTGACCACCAGAGTTACTGGTGGTGTCTTATGTGTGATTAAAGGGAGTAGGGAGCCATCTAGTGCCCGCACCTGCACAGGCGAGGTAAGCGCCACCAGAGGGAGCCTACCTCCCTGGCCCATCTGCTGTCTAACAGATTCCCTTCAGAGCCGGTGTCCACCAGTGCTGGGGCCTTCAGGGTTAAATCCTCATAAAGGATTGTAACTGGGAGTCGTGTGGCAATATGGGTATGTCCCACGTGAATGTTTTGGCCTACCCCTAACCCAGTTTCTAGGGGCGGGCATTGGTGTTTTAACCGCTCGGGGTAGTCCCTCACTTGATGCTCTATTGAGCCACAAACAAAGCACGCTCCGCGGGCCAGCCTCTGTCTATCTGGTGCCCTAAATGTGGCCCTGCTCGTGTCCATAGCTTCATCAGCAGGGGGAGCTGTAACCACACGGAGCGTAGAGGCCGTGGAGCGTGGGGAGGGCGGAACTCGGTCGGAACTGGAAGGGAGAGGGACGGCGCGTGCCCGGCCATGCCCTTCGTCTCGTTCCCGACGGCGTTCTTCTAACCGATTGTCTAATCATATAACGAGATCAATAAGCCCGTCTAAATCCCGCGGTTCGTCCTTGGCCACCAGGAGCTCCTTCAGGACCAACGACAGTCCGTTTACGAAGGCGGCACAGAGGGCAGTGTTATTCCAGCCGGACCTCGCAGCCGCGATGCGGAAGTCGACTGCATAAGCAGCTGCGCTCCGGCGCCCCTGTCTCATTGACAGCAGCACGGCTGAAGCGGTCTCTCCTCTATTTGGGTGATCGAACACTGTTCTGAACTCCCTCACAAACCCATCATATGTCAGAAGGAGCCATGAATTTTGCTCCCAAAGTGCTGTAGCCCAAGCGCGTGCCTTGCCGTGAAGCAGATTAATTACATAAGCTATCTTACTAGCATCAGTCGCGTACATGACGGGACGTTGTGCGAAGACGAGCAAACACTGCATAAGAAAGTCCGCGCATGTCTCCACACAATCCCCGTACGGCTCTGGAGGGCTTATGTATGCTTCAGGGGAAGGTGGGAGGGGTCGTTGAACGACCTGTGGAACATCACTGTTGCGCACAGGATCGACAGGAGGGGGAGCCGCAGCAGCGCCCTGAGGGTGCGCTTCCACCTGCGCGGCGAAAGCCTCCTGCGGTTAAGGAGGACGTTCTGCTCGGTCATCAGATCCAGCCGAGCCGTAAAAGCGGTGAGGATTCGCTGCAACTCACCGATCATTCCTCCTGCAGACGCCTGTGCGCCCTGCTCTTCCATTGGCCGTTCAACAGCCGGTTGACGCCCCTCGGGGTCCATGACGTTGGCCGAGATATCCTGTTGGGAAAGTGTAGGAACACGGACCCACAACAGGGGGCGCAAATGAACGGACAATGGAGGAAGTCAAATAACAACACTTTACTGTTGTGAATGGGCACAACAAACACAACAGATTACAACAATAGACAAAAAGCCAAATCACAAAAGGTGTCGTGTAGCAGGCTCGAAGATAGAAGACGTCTGTCCAAAGCAGAACCGGAACCACACGATTTCCTCCGCCACCAGACCCCGGGAATACTGGAGCCGCCAAGTCCCGAACTCCCAGGTGGCCACTGCCTCCGCGTGTCGGACCTGGTACTGCTGGCGAGGAACAAAAAAACAATTAAATGTGGGCGCGTTTGCACCCAGCAATCCGCACGGCGGGAAAACTACCTCCACCTCTCGTTGGAAAAAGAGTCTGCTATACAATGCACAAAAGTAACAAAAGGTTACTGTCGAAAGATCTCACAGTCTGCTGAGAACGTTACCTTCCAGGTAGAGCGATATCTCGGCAAAGAGGTGGAGACATCGTCCTGCTGATGTACCCCTGCTGATCAGATGATTGGTAACAGCTGTTGCAGGTGATGCGTGACAGCTGTCACCCTGGCTGCTCCTGTGAGGCGGCTGCGCCCTCTGGTGCCTGGAGCCCGCACTCCAGACAGGGCGCCCTCTGGTGGTGGGCCAGCAGTACCTCCTCTTCTGGCGGCCCACACAACAGCTGTCCTTGGTTTATTTGAATGGTTCTCCATCCATCCATCCATTTTCTTCCACTTTATTCGCCATCAGTGCTGGGCCATAATTATACATACATGGTGAAAATATGGCCACAGCACATACAAGTGTTGTGGATCTCTGAGCTTTAAATCTTATAGCTATAGTTGTGTTCTCAGCTTTACATACAAAATCATGGGCATGACTGTCATGGTAATTTTGGGCTTTTAATGATGTCTTTGAACTGTTTTTTGTCAGGGTGGAATGACTGTACAGCATACATCATTAATGACATTAAAGACAAGAATGTGCTGCACAAGTCTGATTTTTTTTTTTTTTTTTTTGGAGGGGGGTCTTCTCTCAACCGTGCAGGGTCAAAATTATACATACAGGCTGAAATATGTACATACACCCCACTAATACTTGGTTAAATATCCCTTAGCAATCTACACTTCAACTAAATGCTTTTGGTAGCCATCAACAAGCTTCCAGCATAATTCTGGAACATCCAATTGTGGCCAAGTTACAACTGTCTAGCTCTTTAAGGTGACATTGAGGTGATGTGGAGGCTTGGTGCAATGCAACACTACCACTGGCAGCAAAACAGCTCCAGAGCAAAAAATACCGCTGACCACTGGCACAGTGTTCTTAGGTTTGAAAGCGTCACCTTTACTCCTCCAAACATACCTCTTGTCATTGTGGCCAAATATCTCATTCTTTGTCTCTTCTGAACATAAAACCTTTCTCCAAAAGCCATTTGACTCGTCCATGTGGGCAGCAGCATATTTCAGTTTGGCTTGAAGGTGTCGATTTTGGAGCAGGGGTTTCTTCCTTGGTCGGCACCCTCAGTCTATGGTAATCTGGCTTCACTGAGTTTTGGTGATTCATGGGTTGTTCCTGAACATTCAAACCAATTTCCTCTCATCTGAGGGTGATGTTTGGGTCTTCTTCCACACCTTGGAAAGGTGGTAACACATCTGACTAACTTGCACTTACATACAGTTGTGTAATTGATGATCTTGGAATCTGCAGTTCTTTAAAAAATGGGTCCAAGAGCCCTTCCCAACTTATTTAAACCTACAATTCTCCTTATATCTTCACTGAGTTTGTTTGACTTTTCCATTGTTCCAAGTATTGGTCAGTCCAATGAGTGCTGTCTAACACATCCTTTTTTATGCTGGCAAAGAGAAACTACCAGTTGTAGTCAATCATGATCACTAATGAGGAGTTAATAGGCCTTGACTTTGCCATGCTAAAAGACATTGTATAACCTTCAGTGCCACCTATTAAAAGAGTTAAGTGCATGTATGTATACGAGCCTGCATGTATAGTTTGTGTGGATATAAGACGATCTGAAATAAATTCATACTTGTGCATCCAATGTCTTTTTTATGACATTAATGATGTTTGCAGTGCAATAATTTCTCTCTGTCAAAAGAACAGTTCAAAGACATCATTAAAAGCCCAAAATTACCATGATATTAATGCCCGTGATTTGTGTATGTATGTGTATGTGTTACTGTCAAGAAGAATAGTCAATTTGGATTTGTTATGTCTGCACTCAGTCATCAGCTTTCTCATGTCTTGGACGCCCCCTGTTGTCCAAATCCACAACTGCATCTCTCAATCTTGGTCTGCCTCTGTTGGCATATTTCACAACTGCAATTCTGATTATAATAGCCTTTAATAAATCTCACTGTTACTCTTGTCAGTTTTGGCTGGGTGTGTTTTAACCCTATAACTCCACACTTTTTGATCATACATAATCCAAACTATACTTTTTTGGAATCCTAATAATTTGACAAATAATGTGGTATAATTTTTAGTATGATTGCAGTATTTTATATTTTCACCCATGTCATCCTTCACTGACCCCTACCTGGCTATAGCTATCTTTATTCACCTTTAAAAGGCAAAGTTGGAATGTAGGAGCTACAGAATAATCACTACAATGTGCTTACTGATTAGACATCTCTGTTCATACACAAACACATCAATGACTGACTTCAGAAGTACAGCAAATACACTTCATGTTGGCAATGCCCAAAACAAAATAGTCTTGGTAAATCTTCCTTTAAACAACATCATCTTATCCAAGTAGAATTTACTACTTGACAAAAGTTTTTTCTTTTTTTTCAAGTAACTTCAGGATGAGCCACGGTTGCTTTGATGGCAGGTATAACAACCAAAATATTAGGAGTGTGTTAATCTGGTATTTCAGATTGATATCAGTCTCATATTGGCCATAATTACTGAATTTATATCTAGGGGGAACAAACCAAAACAAAAACCAAATCTGATCGTATCCAAGTCTTCTAATGTACATCGGAGTCATGTTGTGGGCTGTGTCGGTTTCCCTTTAGAAGAATAGGGTGCTTAGTTCACAATTTGAGCTGACATTTAGGTTAGCTGTGTTCAAACAACTGTATTAATGAGCAGATGAGTTATTTTAAGATGGGAAAAGGTGTCAGATTGGTAACAGTACTAGCAGATATTGAAGTATCAGTATCATGTGTATGTGAAAAATTGGTATCATGCCATCCATAGAAAATATCAGATTATCGTCATGAAATTTAGTGTAAATGTAGGAAATGCACAAAAGATCTTATGTAATCCACAACCGGGAAGCTGTGTTGTGACTGAAAAATTATGATTTTTTTTTATTTTTTTACTGAAACAAAAAGATGGAAATTCACCTGAAACTTACCATGAGTGTTATTGTAGCCATAACCCTAACATGTTTTTGAATGTTAAATGCAAAAAGTGAGTTGTGCATGCCATCCCTGGTTCTCAAGACCAGGCACCTAAGTGGCTCTACTCTATTTCTACTCTCCTATTTTACGCTTCCTTTTTAGATATTTTTGTATACTGGCATAGTTCCACCTTAGAATTGGAATATAATATATAAGATATACATTACTGAATTTTCATGCATGCAGAATTCATAGGAATATGCACAAAATATCACGCTTAACTTTTTGTATGCTGTCATGCACAATGGCTCATGAGAGTACCCCCCCCCCCCCCACACACACACACAAAAAACAAACAAACAAACAAATCTACAAAAGAAAAACAGTAAAATAAATTTATATATGAGCTAAAGTATTTAAATTTTGAATTTGGGCTCAATTGTGACAAAATGATCATTATGTATTGAAAGTCAAAATGTAATTATGAGCTAAAAAAAAAAAAAAAAATTGAATTTGAAAGCATATTTGAGAGCACATATCTCAGCTAAGGCCACATACTGGATAAAACCTCTGGATTCAAAATATGTTCCAGCTCAAATTCAAAATACTCCCCTCCCCACCCCTTTGTAGATATTATCCATCTGCTCAGTAAATGTCATCAACATCCTCTTACAGCTTTTGCTAAACATTCTTCTCTATCTTGCTTTAAGAAAACAGTTGTGGTAATTTTGGGCTTTTAATGATGTACTTGAACTGTTCTTTATTCAGGGTAGAATGATTGCACAGCATCATTAATACTTTAAAAAACAAGAACTGGTTGCAGAAGTTTGAATTTATTTAGGATCTTCTAATCCACACAGGATCAAAATTATACATACAGGCTGAAAATATGCATGCATTCACTTTAATCTTTTAATCAATGGTGCTGAAGGTTCTATAATCTTCTAATGTGACAAGGCCAAGGCCTATTATTCCTTGTTAGTGATCATGATTGACTACAACTGGTAGTTTCTCTTTGCCATCATAAAAGGATGTGTTTGACAGCACTCACTGGACTGACCAATATTCAGAACAATGGGAAAGTCCAAGGAACTCAGTAATGCTGCAAGAAGGAGAATTGTAGATTTACACAAGTTGGGAAGGTTTCTTGGAGCCATTTCTAAACAACTGCAGATGCCAAGGTCATCAGTTAAAACAATTATACGCAAGTACAAGTTAGACAGATGTGTCACCACTTTGCCAAGAAGAATCAAACTGTCACCCTCAGATGAGAGGAAACTGGTGAGGATGTTCAGGAAAACCCAGGAACCACCAAGGCTCAGGACAGGTTTAGAACAAAACCATGTACAGAACTGGGTGGATGCGGGGGGCAGTGATGAGTGTAACAATGAAAACACTCAAAATGAAGCTTCAGCTGATGATGATGATGTAGATGTGTGAATAGGTCATTTTAGTTTTATAACTCGTGAGTAGTGTTCACATCACACTTGGTCTGACATCTACAATACAAGACCTCCCATCTTTTTTCCATAAGATGCAATGGTTCTTCTACATGTATTGCTGTATAAACAGTACATATAATGTACCCAGGCTTTTGATGAGTTTAGCAGCTCCTGAAATACAACTGATAGACGGTTTAAAAAAAGACTTATAGTGTTTGTATGTTAAACAGAAATTTATACCTTAAGTGTTGCACTGAGGGTACCAGTACCAATATGTGATTCAGAATACAGATGTAATGCACCACATGACAACCACCACAGGCATTTTCTGTTTGTAGAGAGATTTGTAGAGATGATAAGCTTTCATTTAAGGTATGTTGTGGGTGTGTGACTTTTCAGTTGAATTCTTGAAATTCCATCCTTAGCCTCTTGCCAGGTGTGTTTGGAGGAGTATCGGTGAGGCTTTCAAACCTAAGACCACTGTACCAACTGTCAACCATGGTGGTGGTAGCATAATGCCTAATGAAGGGGTAGGGTTTTGCTGCCAGTGATACTGGTGCATTGCACAAAGTCGATGGAACCTCCAAATTCTTCAAGGTTACCTCAAATCAAGAAGCAGACAGCTGAAAGCTTGGCCACAATTGGGTGTTCCAACAAAGCAGTGATCCCAAACACACATCAAAACTGGTTGTGGGTTGGATAAAGCAGGCTAAATTTAAAATCCTGGAATGCTCTTCCCAAAGCTCCCCTCCGGCAGATGGCGCCCTCGGCGACCGCCTATACATATAGCCTATGCTCAACAACTGTTCAAAGAAATCATTAAAGTTCAAAATTACCATGACATTCAAGCCTAATATGTGTGTATGTAAACTTTCAATTGCAAAGTTATGTTCTGGATCACCTCTAGAACTCAATCACATATTTCTGGAAACATTATCTGTCTGTCCACCACATGTAAGTGACAACCATTCATTACTTTTTTTAGTTATCCTGCCAAACGAGGGTCCTGTCTGCCTCCCTGTTGCATCCCTTAGCCACTTTTACATAATGCCTGAATAGATCCTTGTTATTTGATTGGTGGTTTGTGCGTCATGTGACATGGCTTATTCATACCATTTGCCATTGTAATTTGGTACTACAGTATATGTTTTGTGCTATTGCACGCCATGACCACCGGTGTGATGGTGCTTAGCTTAAAAACAAACATGGCGAGGTTTGTTTTGGTGACAGACAACAATTTTCACAAGCTTATTATTATTATTATTATCAGCAAGCCAAACAGTCTGAAGGCATTTGCAGTCTTCACTGGGATGTCTGTAGCTAAAGTACAAGCACTGTCGGATGAAAAGCTCGACAAATTTCTGTCGTGATTTTCGTTGGACTGAAGAAAGCACACGGCGGCCTGTACACAAAGAAGTCAGCGCACGGCGTCAGATACTGACAACATCGTCAGGATTGTTTTTTAACTATTGACTGTTTTTGCAAGCTGACTGAGAACAATTTTGGATTGGACTGCTATTTAATGTTTGTTTAGGACTATTTGGAACCTCTTGACCTCAAAGGACCAGTGACGAACACCAAAATGTAAGTGCCTTTTCTATTGTTTATAAATGAATAAAATATCAAATGACAATGATCTATTTGAGGTAGGAAGAAATAATGAATGTTTTTTTCCATGGGCGTAATTTGGTGGGGGATAAGGGGGACATGTCCCTCCCACCTTTTCAACCAGGGGGGGACAGAATATGGTATGTCCCCCCACCTTCTGACATATATGTGTGTACTTGTGCAAACCATGTCAGTCTTACGTGCAAAACCATGTCAGAATAGTATCTTTGTTTCTGCAGTTTGTATTTTTAGCAGCATTGACTTGTTTACAACACCTGTTTCTTGTGTCACATTCGGAATTTTCTGGGACTGCATTTGCCCAGATTTGAAAACCAAAAATAGTTGCCTCTAGGGATTTGTGTCCACACTAAGTATCAATGGACAATATGCTAATTTACTAAATTCTGAAAGTTAGAAAAGGAAATCACAAAAGCTATCTGGGACCTCAGAAAGCCCATCTGCAATTATTGCATGATCTCCAAAATCAGTCTATGCAAGCGAAATTATGTTCAGTATGAGTGTTGTCATTAGTGCCACTTTGAAAATTAAATTCATGATAAGTAATTTATCCTAAACTTATGATCTGTTGTTTTTCAAACTTATGCAAAAACAAATCTTGAGGAAAAAAATACAGTATGCGATAGTTAATAATTATTAAGAGCCTCTTCTTTATTTATGAATACATTTTACCACATTGCAGTTGTTTTTTTAATGAAAACTCAACCTATCATCTTTTGAGTTCTGCACATGTGGTGATACCTTATTTACACCAGGATGTTAATAAAATCAATGCTGACTATTCTCAGAATAAAGTACTTATATCCAAAGCTTTAAATTGCATAAGTCAAATAGTGTCCACTTTATGGACTTCTCAAACATTAAAATTACTGTTCTGGATGCTCAGAATGCATGAGAGCGCTTCTGGGGGTCTAAAACGGCCCCAGAAGCTGACGACCCCGGCCTATGGGCTTCGGCTCTGCGGGCCTCGCACTTTGTCCCCCCACCCCCAATTTCTAGTTCTAAATTGCGCCTTTGTTTTTTTTCATTCGTGTAATTACCACTTCACTCGTTGACATTCATTATTTGTATAATGAAATACTGTCACTTTAAGGACAGTGGTATAGCACTGTCAAGCTACACATTTGCCCACTAGAAATTCTACATCCGGTTATCACCTTAAAAAAAATATGTTAGCCCTCTTTTTTCCTGTGTACTCCCTGCAGTCCACGCTCTGCTTTCGTTTTGCGCTTTTAAAAGAAACTTCCGATTTTCTTGCGCTGTCAGGCAGCTGAAGAAAGGAGGCGGCGTGTTATCGAATGTTTTGTCCGAGGGACGGGGTCGGACACGGAAACCTCCCACTACCCGACTGTCTCCGGGTGGATCTGGATCTACACCCCTCCACCCCCTCTGTCCCCCTCAGGCCCCGTCCTATCCTACAATGGACAGCAGCGGGAGATCGGTTCAGAGCCGCTGTTCTGTCCGGTTGCTCAGCCGATGACAGGAGGAAAAACCTCGGAGTGAGTCCATGTGGCCTGTGCGCTTTTTTTGTCCCGGTGCCTCTGCGGGCGCGCAGTGCGTGCATGCGCCGTGAGTAAAGAAGGCGGGAGGCCTCCCCTCAGTTCTATTTTATTTATTTTTTTCTTCTACCCTCTTTTATTTCTGAGACATGATCGGTGCACCGAGTCGATTCTTTAAATGTCCGCTGAGCGGATGGAGTGAATTGCGCAAAAACCAAAAATAAAGGGGGGGTCAGAGACAGAGCGCAGTTTGGGTGCCGTGTGATGATAGGAGACACAATGACGCTCCTGTCTCTTCTGGGTCGGATCATGCGTTATTTTCTCCTCAGGCCAGAGACACTGTTCCTGCTGTGCATCAGCCTGGCGCTGTGGAGCTACTTCTTCCACACGGACGAGGTGAAGACCATCGTCAAGTCGAGCCGGGATGCGGTGAAGATGGTGAAGGGGAAAGTGGCGGAGATGATGCAGAACGATCGGCTGGGAGGCCTCAGCGTGCTGGACGCCGAGTTCTCCAAAACCTGGGAGTTCAAGAATAAGAACGTAGCTGTTTACTCCATCCAGGGCAGGCGGGACCACATGGAGGACCGCTTCGAGGTGCTCACCGACATCACCAACAAGAGCCACCCGTCCATCTTCGGTATATTTGACGGGCACGGCGGAGAGGTAGGAGATATGATTCGGTGTGGTCGGCAAAAAAGAGCGAAAATCTTAAGGTACTTGGTATTTGGTGCACCAGGTTCTGTCCTGAAATAACTGCAAATATTGAATAACTGCAAATATTTACCCAAGTCTGCACCAGTAAATTCTCCTGATCAGCAGGTACCAGCATGCCTCATCTTAGGAGCTCTGGATCCAAGATAGGGTTGGATAAGGGTCAGAGGTCAGAGCGGACCTGACTGAATAATTTTACCAGCTACCAGCCCTATTAATACGAAAACAATTCATATCCATGTGTAATTAGAGCCTCAGCTCTTAATCAGTTATTGAGTTAAATTGACTGACAACTATTTTGACAAATGATTAATCGTTAAATTGACTGACAACTATTTTGACAAATGATTAATCGTTTTGAGTCATTTAAAAATATTCATATTATCTGATTTCAGTTTTTTATGTATATTTTCTGGTTTGTTTTCATTCATTGTTTCTTTAGTGTTCTCTGGCTATGGACAAAACAAGACATTTGAAGGCATTGTCTTAGGCTTTGGAGGTCACTTATCAACATTTTTCACATTTTTATTTTGACATTTTAAGGCTCTAACAACTAATCCATTGATTATTTCCTTGATTTTCATTTTAAATTGAAGAAAAAAGTAAATAACGCAATGCTAAAATATCCTCGGCTGCATGAGCATTGTCTTCTTCATAATTTTCAGTTGTTTAATTGGTATTCCAGTGCAAAGTATTTTATATATATATATATATATATATATATATATATATATATATATATATATATATATATATTATGATGCGGATTGCAGCGTCGGCTCGCAGCCGCTGCGACACTCCGCCACAGGAAAACCACCTCCATTGGAAGCCTTAAGGACAAGTTGGAACATGTCCAGCTGTTAAACAATTTCTCATATACTCACTCCACTGAAAGCCATCAAAAGCCGCCTGGATTTTACCATTGGTTATCAACACGGAGGTGTTGATAACTGTGCCGCCGCACCGCGCCGGCTGCGTCCCGACGCGCGGACCCGTCCGCACGTCTTTCATTAAAAAAATCTCCTTTAACAGTGGAATATTCGGATAAAATGCTGAAACCGACTTCTTCTGAAACTTCTGTTCTCTCACGACGTCCTGGATCAATAGAGACTGAAATGTGGAGGTTTTCAGCTTGAAACAGGCTGACGACGGCACCTGGGAGTGCTGCAAGATATCTCGCTCCGTGGGAAGTCCTTAAAGCGACAGTATCACCTCAAAATCTCTCATCAGCCGTTAAAATTTTCACCGAAAACCAGCTTAATTTTTCGAACCGTGTCCACTTCGATGTGTCTCACAGGTTTAGAAAAAATTTTGATCAAACAAAGCGCCAGTCTCTCAGCAACTTCTCAGACAAAGGAATTCCGACGAGGGGCTGGACGACTCCTCCCACAAGGAGTGCTCACAGGCGAATGACGTCACCGACAGGCGTGGAAAAACTCACGCATGCGCACGAGGGTTCAAGCATGTCTGACGTAAAATCATATGAATGAAATCCATATAGTTTTTGAAAAAAATAAAAAGGACCTATACTTTATTGACAGACCTCGTGTGTGTATATATAATTTACATTTATATTTACATTAATTATTAAGAGCCTATTGTCTTATGTACAATTTGTACATGTTCAATTTATTGTCACCATTTTAATATTGTTGTGTCTGTCTATTGTTGATTTATATATTTTATTTTATTTTATTTTTTTCTCCATGAATTAGGAGGTTCAATAAATCAAATCAAATCAATAAAACCCCGCTATTAATCAGTAAATAAATAATATTTATGTTTTAACAGTGTCTGCGGGAGGGTGTGCGTGTGCGCATACATGAGCTTTTGACAAGCGCAGAAGTTAGCTTTGAGTTAGCGGAAGTTAGCGTGCATGCTGACGTCCACGAAATGTCTTGTAAATCACTTCAGATGTGTTATCAGGTTACAAAAACAGCATTTTCAGTTTTAGAAGTGTTTATTTCTTGCTAGCTTTTACATAATATATGACAAAGAGGTTATATGTACAAACAAACAAAATAGAATTTGCAGCTAGCTAGACCAGCCACTGATGTCATGGTGGCGCTCTACTCTGATTGGCTGTCACACCTGACCCTCAAAAAAAGAGGAACATGAAACAGAATGTGTCTTCTTAACCTCTTAAAATAGGTCAAGGTTAGCCATCTCTGAACTTGACCAAGGTCTGTGTCCCAAGAATGTTCCATGTGACTTTGAAGACTCTAGCAGTCATAGGACTGGACTTATGCAGAGCACAGATGGACATACAGATGGATAAACAGACAGACGGTTGAACGCAAAGTCTTCGCAATACTCGATGACCGTATTTGATGGCCTCGGGTACTAATATGTAGTTGAAGCCTTACATGTACTCTGTTCTGAAACTGGAAGTGCCGCAAGTATAACAATGATGTCATAGTAGAGGTCCAGACCCATGTTTTACTCACTGGACATGTCCAACTATAAGTACTAGTTTATAGTCAAACGTTTGTATGTTGTGAAGGTACTCATGCATTGTGGGAGTCATGGGTTGTGTTTTTCCTTATTTGTACAACCTGCTTTGTTTATCCTGCACTGGACACAAACTTACAACCTCTGGTATTTGAGGCTGGCCCTCAACAAAGAGGCCAGGACCGAAGGCCTTACTTTTAAGATTTTTTTTTTTCCCCTGAGATTTCTAGCTCTAAGACTGACTTATTTCACACTGGTGAATTATCTTGCTTGGTCCTTAACAAAAACCAGTATAGGATCATGTCTGGGCCCATTGGTGTCTTTGGTTATCTCCAGATTTTGTGACATCAAACGTCTCTAACTTTCCCCTGGATGGGATGCCAGTCCCATGCAGGTTACGTCTCCAGCCCAGGCCAGTACCCATTTACAGCTGGGTGGACTGAGACATTCATTTTCATTTTCTGCCACTTATATGTCTCTAGGTCATGGTGGCAGTAGACCAAGCAGCTCAACCCACACTTCCCTATCCTCAGCCAAGTTCTTTCACTGTTCCTGGGAAATCCCGATGCATTCCCACTACAGCTGGAAAAAAATTACTTCCATTGTGTCCTGGATCTTCCCTGGGACCTCCTTCCTGTTGGATGTGCCTGGAAGACCTACCTAGGGATACAATCAGAGGACATCCTCACCAGATGTCCAAACCACCTCAACTGGCTCCTTTTGATGTAAAGAAGCAGCGGCTATACGCCAAGTCCTTCTCGGAGAGTCAAGCTTCTTATCCCTGTCTCACAGTGTAAGCCCAGATAAACGATGGAGGAATCTCATTTCCGGCGCTTGTATCTGCGACTTTGTTCTTTTGGTCATTAACTAAAGTTCATGACCATAGGTGATGATACGAGTGTAAATCCAGTGGTAAACTGAGTCACGCCTGAGACAGAGACCATGTAGATTAATTGTCTTGTCTCAGGACATAGACAGGTAACATGACCAGGATTTGCATCCAGGTTTACATATTGGCATGCCAATATGCTCCCCCCAACACACACACTGGCAGCTATTCCTACACTGAAGTAATCCTGACATCTATAAGGGCCTACGACTACTTCATTAGTAAAAATGTTTTGAGGAAATGTTCTTCTGAGACCCCTCACATAACAAAGCTGGAAACCCCTAACCCTCAGGCTTCACCCGGCCTCCGGGCAGCCAATTCAACACCCTCCTTTTATGGAGTTGTTACATTATATGATATATAAGGGTAACTTAAATTAATAAAGGGTACAAATAGCAATGAGTGGAATTGCCACAGAGATTTCAGGTTCTCATAGGAACGTAGAGGCACGAACAACATCCATTGTCTTGCTGATTTCATACTCCCCTCCCCATCCTGCATTGTATTCTTTTGTGTGAACACGGGCACTCGGTAGTTGCATTGGGATTGATCACACAGTCTTGTGTGTGTGTGTGTGTGTGTGTGTGTGCATGTGGTATATGTGTGTGCTGGTTTTTGTCTGTCTTCTTTCCAGTGGCTGATTAGTGTATTTTCCTAAGAAAAGTCATGCTGGGATATAAATTGCACTTTTTTTGTATTACCAGATGTTTAATGTGGCATTATTGTGCATTGTTATAGTATAGTTTTAACACTGGAGTTCATTTTGTTTATTTGGCCACAGTTGGGTGTTCCAACAGGGCAATGATCCCATGCATACATCAAACTGGTTATGGTTTGGATACAGCAGGCTAAATTTAATCTCCTGGAATGGCCTTCCCAAGCCCTGACCTCAACCAACTGAAAATTTGTAGACTATGCTTTAAATCCAGGTCCATGCTGAAGTCACAGACCGAACGGTCCCTCCTAAAAACTGATCCACCCTGCCTTCAATGCGTATGCGTGATTAGCCATGGTTCACCGATTATCACGTCGTTTTTGCTTAAAACTGCACTCCAGTCATCATCTATTTCAGCAACAGGTATCTGAAGCTTTTGCACAACAATCATTTCCACATAAATTCAGCATTATTTCATCATAAAAGATGGATGAAGCAATCAGAGCACCGCAGCTAGCTACACAAGCTGCTCGCTGATATGTTCACTGCGCGTCGGTCATTTCAAAGCGTCACATAGTATCGCCTCGTTTCTGCTTAAAACAGCCTCGTTTCTATTTTAAAGACTTTAGAATGATTTAAGAGGTTTTACCTTGTCATCTGATGATTAATAATCCCATTAATCCATTTGATCGCTTTGGGTGAAGAGACTGTCTCAGATGACCTGCTGAGCTTCGAAATGACGCATGTGCAGTGGAGGCACGGCGGAACAATTTTTAGGGGTGGACTGTTCAGTCTGTGACACCAGGACAGCCCTATATAAATAGTTATTATTATATATTATTATTATTAACAAACGCATGTTTTTTGGGTATATAAGTCACACTGGAGTATAAGTCATAGGACCTCCCAAAGTAGTACAAAAACAATTGCGACATACGTATAATATGGAAAATGCTGTAGCTTTCTCCATAGGCTCCCATTGTCCAGCTGTTTAACCTGTGACTGTGTTAGCATTCTTACACTCTTAGAAATGAAACATACACTCTTAGGCATAAAATGTTGAATTTAATTGATAACGTTAAGGTAACTTTTTCCACATAACATTGTTAAGTGCAAAACAACATTGTCATTGACATTAATTAAATCAAATGAAACATTATTACTTAAATCGCATATTGTTTTGCACTTAATTGACAAAGTTATGTGGAAAAAGTTACCATAACTTTATCATTAAATTCAACATTTTATTTCTTAGAGTGTAGTCTGGGACTAATAATCATTTTTGCCTGACTGAAAGTTAAACCTAAAAACATCTAAAAAAAAAAAAAAAAATAAGGCAACGATTGAAACCTCTCAGTTTCCCTTTTAAAACAATGAAGTTTTGTTATCCTGTTTTCTCGGTGTACAAATTTCTCATCTAATTTGTGCTTTTAAAAAACTTCTTTCACTCCTTATTTATATTGTTTTACCTTTTTTTTTAACCAACCACATTCTCAGCTTTGCATTTTTGTTGCCTTACTGTTTGATTCCAGTGTCCTCGCTCATTATCTTCCCTTTTTTGTCCCAAATTTCACTCAACTAGCTGGTCAGCCGAAGATTGTCCGCCGTATCTTCACCAACAGCCGTGAACGCTGGCGACAGCAGAACGTCAACGGGCATTTGCGGAGCTCCGTAAACTCATTCCCACTCACCCTCCAGACAAGAAACTGAGCAAAAATGAAATCCTTCGGCTCGCTATGAAGTACATCAGCTTTCTGTCCAACCTTCTGGAGGACCAGGATGGAGGGAGGAATGTTGGCAGCACAACTGACGATGAAACTGGGCTGCTGGTTGGGGTCGGGGCCCGTGAGGGGGGCCCTCAGATTGGTCCACGTCAAGACACAGTTGTCAGCTGGCAAGGGATGATCTTCTAGAGACGATGTCACCAGGGTCCAGCTGTGGAAGCCTGCCTGATGGTGATGGTGAGGGCAGCCCTGAGAGCTTTATGGAGGACCAGGACTCACACCAGCTCCAAGGACTTTACCGGCTTCACGTGGACCCCCACTGCATCTAGCTGCTAGAGATCTGAGGCGCAGCGGACGCCCGTTAGATGGTTCCAGTCGCCGATGATGCTGATACTAACAGAGTATGAACAGAAGTGAAAGTGAACAAAAGCTGTGGACATGTTTGGCATCTCATTAGTTTTGATTTTAGGAAGGAAAATGAAACACTTTGTAGTGTCAGAAAGTACGTTCCCCTGTCATGATGATAACCGATTTGGTTCAGTTTGTGATTGGACAAATTTGAGCCAAGAAAGACTTGTAAATTCTGATGTCTCATATGTTTCACTGACCTGCAGATCATAAAGCCCGTGCTTTAAAAATCCAAAGACAGGCTGTTCCAATGAAATAGAGAATCAGCATCATCAGAAAATGAGAAATAAAAACAATCAAATTCAAGAATACTTGACAACTTTGATGCCTAATTCAGAACTTCAACCATCTAGCATCAGAGCTAATGAATGGCATGCTTAAGTTTGACATGGAAAGTGATGTATGTCTAGAGTTTGGATTCTTTAATTAAAGGGGTCATATTGTACAAATCAATTTTATGTACGAGGTTCTTAGATAATAAACCGACCCTTTTATTTATTTTTTTTAACTATATGGATTTTGAATGACATGCGATTACACCAATCATGCTTGAACCCTCGTACGCATGCGTGAGTTTTTTCACGCGTGTCGGTGACGTCATTTCCCTGTGGGCAGGCCTTGAGTGAGATGTGGTCCCAGCCCTCTCGGCTGAATTCCTTTGTTTCAACACGCTGCTCGAGACGGCGTGCGTTTGCTTTATCAAAAATTTTCTGGACCTGTGAGGAATATCCGAGTGGACACTATTCGAGAAATTAAGCTGGTTTTCTGTGAAAAGTGTAACGGCTGATGAGAGATTATGGGGTGTTTCTGTCGGTGTAGGAATTCCCACGGAGCGGGACGTCCTGCAGCGCTTCCAGGCGCTGTCGTCGGCCTGTTTCGAGCTTAAACATCCTAATTTAAGGCTTAATTCACCCAGGACATCGTGAGAGAACAGAGAAGATTCAGAAGAGGCCGGCATGAGGAATTTATGCGGACATTCCACTGTTTAAGGACATTTTTTTAATGAAAGACGTACGCGCAAATTCGCCGAGTCGTTTCTGTGACGACTCGGCAAATCTGTGTGCGCCGCGACAAGAAAAACACCTCCGTGTTGAAAACCATTTGTAGAATTCAGGCGGCTTTTAATGGCTTTCAACAAGTGAGTAACTGAGAAATTGTTTAACAGCTTGGGCATGTTCCAACTTGCCCGTTAAGATTTCCAACGGAGGTGTTTTTCCTGCCGCGACCCCCCGCGGTCGGGTCCAGCCCGACATGCGACTCTGCCCGCACGTTCTTTCATTACAAAATGACCGTTAACAATGGACTGTCCGAATAAACTCCTCATGCCGACTTCTTCTGAAAGTTCTCTGTTCTCTGACGACTTACTGCGTCAACAG
The DNA here is from genome assembly GCF_902500255.1 of Thalassophryne amazonica. Lineage (NCBI taxonomy): Eukaryota > Metazoa > Chordata > Actinopteri > Batrachoidiformes > Batrachoididae > Thalassophryne > Thalassophryne amazonica. The sequence goes on from NC_047114.1 coordinate 69,266,355, forward strand.
AGCCTGAAATGTGGAAGTTTTCAACTTGAAACGGCGAGACGCTGCCGCCTCGAAGCGCAGCTCACCGTCAGGCGCCGTTGGACCGTCCTTAAGCGACACTACCAGACCAAATCTCTCATCAGCCGTTAAAATTTTTACCGAAAACCAGCTGAATTTATTGAATGGTGTCCCCTCAGTTGTGCCTTACAGTTTTGAAAAAATTTTTATCAAACAAAGCAACAGTCTCTGAGCCATTCCTAAACAATGAAAAAAAATCGACGAGCGGGTGGACGACTCCTCACTCAAAGACTGCCCACAGGCGAATGACGTAACCGACAGGCGTGAAAAAACTCTCGCATGCCCACGAGGGTTCAGCATGTCTGATGTAATCACACGTGATTCAAATCCATATGGTTTTTGAAAAAAATAATAAGGTCGGATACTTTTCTAATAGACCTCGTATTTTTACCATCTAAAAGTATTTGTTTTACCATCCTAAAAATCCAAAATCGAGTGCATGCACACATAGAAACTTAACTGCAATCAGCAAAATTTGCTCCTGAAATTGTTTGTTTTAGACTCCCATGACATACGTCACACAAGACCTTCTCAGAAATCTTGCTTGCTCTTTGAGACACTGTTTGACGCTCCAGCACTGATTGCTGAAGAGAGTGGAAGAGCTGTCCCCTCTGGATTGTGATAAGCAGCAGTTCCTTTTTATTTAAAGTGACAGGTGCAACAACAAGTCATTCTTAGAGACATTAAACCTCAGATCTCTGTGGTGACCCCGAGTGAAAACAAGAGGGAAGCTGAAGGGATTTTCGCTTACTGCAGTGTCTATGCGGTATTTTTGGCTACAATTTTAATATCTGTTTGAAAACACTGTGAATTTGTTGAAAAGGTGTATAATATGACCTCTTTTAAAAAAAAAGATGATGTCTGATTGTGTCAAACCATAGAGACAGATAGAAGAATGGATTCTCTATGCTTCATATGTAACACAAGTCTGAGCTGTCAGCCATGACTGAATGGGGCTAGAAGTGCCCCCGAACAGTCAAAACTATTGGAACCCAGTCATTCAACAATGAAGCAGCACATACATTATCTTATCAACATCATGGAAATATATTAATTAATAATACTATAAATACATTTGATAAAAATAATATTTTCTTACCTTGAATTAGCTTTGAACTGGATTCACTAAATGGTGCTGTGCATTCAATGACTTACAATTGTGACCCAATCCAAATATTTTTATGTGATATCAAAACATTATGGCCTAATATGAATTAGTCAATCTACTTTTCTTCCAGCTTTTCACCTCTATTTTAAAATTTGAAAAAAAATTACATTTCTATTTACCTATATATGTTTTTTCCCCCACAGGCATTACAGGCTTTGATTTTATCATGTAAAATCAAGAACTAATTATAACATTTTAGACTATCTGTCATAAATAAAGGAAGAAGTATGGGTATGATAAACAGAAATAGAGCCATTTAAAAGTGTAAAATATAACGGGGTGATAAATTACCCCACTTGGTCATTTTTAGTTACTAAAATAGCTCGGTTGCATGAGAGTTAAAAGTCCATCTGTGCATGCAACTTTTTTGTCACTTATATTTTATTAAACTTTGCAATACAATTATACAAAACAACAACATGGACATGTTTGGGTAGCACATTATTGATTATTTTGCTTAAACAATGTCCATTGTTTTGTCCATTTGTTATTCCCGTAGTCTTAGTCTGGGTGTTAGTTTTTCCATTAAGAATATGTCCTCTATTGTAGCTATCCATGGTGCTTCGATTGCACATCCATCTCCTCCCACTTATACATTTTTAGCATCTGTTAACATCATCTTTACCAAATATTCATCACATTTATGAAGAGTGCCATTCCCTCAAAAAATTACTCAAAGAAGTTCAGGTTTCAATGGAATTGTATATCCCAAAACTTGGTACGGGACATTACAAATTTTGGACATTTCCAAAAGATATGAGAATGGTCAACATCCATCATCACACATTCTCTCCAGCATTTTTGATGCATCCATAACTGTTTATTTTTTTTTAACTTGAGTGTAATAAAAAAAAAATCATAAAATTTTCGAAGGCAAACTCTGGTGCAACATTTTGTAAATCTATGCCCCAGTCTTGGATTCATCATCTTAACAATGAACAAAAAGGTGACAAAACAACCAAAAAACAAAACAAAGCAACCAAAAAAGGTTTTTTTTTTTTTTACCACATTTTCTTTGGTTAAAACAGCCATAACATGCAAGATATGAGGCATTTCCACAACAGCACAGATACTCTCAATCAGTAGAGCCACATAAAGAAAGTAGTACAATAGTAAACAGGTAAACAAACCGACTAAGTCAGATTCAACATTACAGAACATTTCAATTATTGCACTGACTGGCTGCAAGTTGCCCCATTTGGTGATGGTGGCGATATCTCCTTGGTGACACACAGTCACTTGAGAAGTCAGCCATCCAGTTCTGCTATCTGTCTCCATGTGCCAAACAAATATCACGTGTTGGAAGAATAAAATGAGTAACTTTGCCTCAGTAGCAAGCCAAAATCAGAGAGGGGCAAATGTGGGACATAAACGGCAAATGGGCATTTGAACCGAAGTGGGGGATTTGACAAAAGCTGGAATGAAACCCTGCAGCCTGTTGGCCTTTATTTCACATAGTTGCCCATTCCTGGCATAAATAATAGGACTGAACCCATTACGCAGTTATGCATTGTAAATAGCATTGTATTTCTACTGTACATCATAACAGTGACTCACTTTAATGTGTATAAGATGTACCATCGCGTGTTTGTTAATGGGTTTACTGGCAACATGCTCTTTAAGGAGACCAGAAAGGAGAATAAAGGAGAAACTCAAAGGTGAGAAGAAATTAAAGTGTAAAACAATCAATTATAGTACATCTAATGTGGTACAATTTTCTTTGGTGATGAAACATCAAAATCCCACCAAATATTGGCAACAGACAGTTAAACAATTTCACTGCCTGGGGACAAATATAAAATGTTTGATTTTACTGCAGAGGTACAAGACGTGCAGTGTTTAAAGTGTACAATACGTGAGTCAACGCAATCATATATGACTCATGCAGTCCTTTTGATATGAATGTCTGTTTCAGTGTGTTTTTTTTTTTAACTGTAATGCAGTTGTAGTATTTAGTAAGGTACACAAATGAACTCCATCGTTGCCGTATTTGTAACGTACACTTACACACACAATGACACCAGCAGCTTTCTGACAGTTAAGTATTAGTCAGTGTTGTTGGTTATTCTGCTTTTTCAGCAGGACTTAGTAGCCTACATTGGTACCTTTGGTCACTATGGTATTTTATGAATTGCAGTAAAAGGATGTTGTATGTTTGGTAATGACATAATTGTTGTATTATATCTATAAATATATCCCATGTTAAATCAATGACTTTTATATAAAACCTCTGAATAAAATGCACAGAGAAAAAGTCTCGCATTTGATATTAATTAAGCTTTATGTTTCTGTTTCATTTATTTTAAATGCCTTTGTAGTAAGGCTGCCAGAGGCACACACTCTTGTGATCACCTTGGTTATTTTGAAGTTATTTTGAGAACACCTGATTCTGATTTGGATCAAACTTTACAGGAGAATTGGATCTATGGATGGGTCAGTGGTCAAAGTCAAGGTCAAATTTTAGCCCCAAGAAAATATATAGGAAAATGGCTAATTTTATGGCAATAACTTCAGATATATATTTCTAGTTGCAAGTTGTGCCAGTGTAAAGTGTTAATCATGGGGTGTTAATTTTGCCCAGTTTGCGTAAAATCAGTGTCACACCTTAATCGTGTTAGTGTTAACTCACACAGTTAGTTCAGGTCTCTCAGGCTATGCTCACACAAAATTATTCGTAAAACATACAAAAAGTAATGTACAAATATTTGTACATGTCCCCCATATTCATCAACCAGCAGACAGTGATGACATCACTGAAAAGAAGATGGCAGATTTTCCATTTAGGCAAAAAAACCCAAAACAAATAAAACAACAGCAATCTGTCACACATTTCCCAATTTTAAATGTGAAATGCACATTGTGCATGCGCATTGAAATTCACAGGAATATGCACAAAATATTGCATTTAATTTTTCATATGTTATATAAAACACATCACGAAAATATATTGAATGTAGTTATATCAACCAGAGCAGCAAAACTTGGTTGTTCAAATGGGAAAGCAATTGTAACAAATTGTTATAATCATTTGTATATTATGTTTCACATTTAAACAACTAAGATTTGTGGGGCCGGTTGACAAAACTACACTGTAACAAATTTCCATTTATTTTATAGTACCCTACTGGCAACTAGAGTTGTCAGTGGGTACTGTTATCTACAGAGTGCCTACTGTAACATACAACATTGCCAGACTAATTAAAAATAAATAAATAAATAAAACACTTCAATGAGATTTCATTGGGCTTCTTCCATTTTGCTTGGGGTCATCACCACAGAAGTTTCGATTTGGGATCCACATGTTGATTTGGCTTTTCTATGCAATTCCAGCTGTACAAGGAGGATGGAATCTTGCCAGCCTTGCACCAGTGATAATCTGTTTGGGAGGCAAGTGCACTAACTGTGCATGTCACCATGTACTGTACAACACACTAATGTATTTGTAAATTTAATCAATCTCTTTTTGCCTAATATTGCCTACTCAATTTAAAGAGACATGATATTTTCAAAAACTCTTTATGCCAATATCCTGCCTGTTTAGAATTGAGTAGGTAATATTTTAGGTTCAAACAGATGACTTAAGATGACTTGCTTCCCAAACTCAATATTCCTGGTTCAAGCCCAGCTATTTTTTATTTTCCTTGTACAACTGAAGTTGCATTGGAAAAGGCAATCAATACGTGGATTCCAAACCTCCTGTGGTGATGCCATCAAAATGGACCAAGCCCAATAATTAGTGTGGCAACCACAGCTGCTTAATGTAATTTAACAGTGGGACAGTACTGTAACCTTTTACAGCAATAACTGCTGTAGAATAACAGAACAGGACTGGCACTCATCCGTGAGCACACGGAAACATCCATTGATATGGGATGAAGTCAACATTGAACTTCTGATCTTGGAAGTCATACCGCTGGATGATGGGGAAGCTTGGGGAGATGTTGGAGGTACACTTGTTTGGGGTAAGCTGTGGGGCATCTCTTATAACCTCACTGACTTATCTGGAATTAATACAATTACCAGCTTAGAAACTGCTACCTATTTCTCTAGGACTCGTCATTTTAACAATCCCACTAGTGTAAACACTAGAATATATATGATTGTTCGGGTGCAACATTTCTGTTACTTCAGCTCCATCAATCTTTAGTTGTGGTTCTTGTCTTTTTAGAATGCAACAGAAGCTGGTCACCCTGTTGAGTCTGGTCTGCTTGAGGTTCCTTCCTGTAATCAAAAAGCACTGAGGAGTTTTTCCTTATCACCATTGCAAGTGTACTTAGTGGGTAAGATCAAGACCAGAGTGGGCAACAGTGTGCCATGAAGAATCAAGATGGTGCAGGTTTTTTCCTTGCAACACATGAGCAGGTGGATTTATCTGTAAGCCCTTCCCCTCAATTTAAAAGTCTTGATCTTGTGCGAAACCACCTGCAGAGGTGATGGGTTGCAAGGAAAATCTGAACCTTGTTGACCCTTCATGGCACACTGTTGCCCAATCCTGGTCTGTTGTAGGTCTTAATCGTGTATAGTAGTTTGAAGTGATGTATGTTATGATATGGCACTGTATAACTGAATTGACACATATAGACCACTTCATGAATCTAACAACAACAATATGGGTGTTAATTCTAAACTCAGTGGAGGATCTTGAGCTGCTGACCAAAGATGTGATAAAATATGGGAGAGGTTTAGATTAAAAACAGTGATTAATGAATGCTGCTGCATGCAGAATTACTGCAGTGCACAGCTCAGCTAATTTGACTGGTCCTCAGAAGATTTCCAGTGTTTAAAGTAAAAATTGTGTACTGTATTTAGATGACCCAATTGCCTTAGAATGCAGGAAAAAAAGGGTATAGATTTATAAAATTTTCCATGAGGGCTGTTTCACAGTCAGGGTACGCAAGTATGTATCACCGGCACCACAAAAAAAAAAAAAAATCAAAGCGGTTACTTTGGTCAAGTTATTCATCCAGATCTAACTGCTGACTGGGGAACTTAAATGCTCAAAGTTTCAGACCTGTTAGATGTTTGCATGTACTCGTATATTTATTTCAAGATTGAAAATAAGTACAACCTTTCCGGAGAGGACTGTTTCTGACTAATAATTGTTGTGCAAATTATACAGGCTAAAATTAGTGCAATCTACCCATATATACTATCTACTAAAAGCAGTTGCTGGTAAGTATGTACTCCGAGTATATGACTGCTATTGTGTTTTCTGCATTCTCAAATAGTGATGGACAAGCATTTCAGGAGAGGACAGTTTTTGACAGATGGAGATTACACCCCAATATTAAAGACATTTGAGTGAATTAGGTCCTTTTGTGGAATCACATATAGTGATTACCTCTTTCAAACAAAACATTATATTCACATAACACTGATCTGAGTTTGAAATGCCTCTTTTTCTGGAGAAGACATTTTTGACAGACAAGAAATATTATTTTGAATGCCTGTTTCAAGTCGTTTCCCCCTGGTCAATGATCCTGGGAGTTAGATTGTTATACAATAGGCTTTGATAAGGAAATTAGTCCATTTAGTGGTTACCGACTAAATAAATAATAATTCTGGCAGCCCATCAAATTCAAAAAGTAAACATCATGGAAATGACCAGCCCAGTGTGATTTTTTTTTCGTGTCCCTTTCAAGAAATGCACATGCACATTTTTTTTACTTTTCTATTATAATCTTCCCCTTTCCTAACTCTAACCGTAACCATAGTGTTAGTGTCTCTACCCTCCCTGACCCTAACCATAACCCCCTCAGACCACTCCCCCGTCACCCCACATTTCGTGCCCCGTCACAAATGTATTCGTTCCCCATCACAAACAGCGCTCCATTTTTGTACCCCCAGCACAAACCCATAGATTAATGTACTTTTGTAGCCCAGTCTCACAAACTGCCGTGAGACTGGGTTGAAAGGACAGATATTTTGGGAAAACTGATATAATTAGAGTTCCGCTGATAACAAATGAGGATATCAAATCAAATAACCATTGTTGCTGATAGGCCAGTAGTAGTTATCACATGTAGCAAACTAAACTTTGTTGGTCATTAAATCAAACTTTATCTTTAAGATCCACTTATGTACCCTAATTGTAAAACATCCAGGCTCCCCAAACCTCCCTAGTAGGTCAAAACTCCTCTTTCATCCAAAGCTAGATCCACCCCTGGAACTCTGCTCTGCTGGTACTTTGAAATGTGGGTGTGGTTGTTGCTTTTGACTAGTTGTCATTGTACAACTAATTTCAGCCTACACTACGAGTGGGCCGCATTACATCATACATGATCATTTTATATTGTTATACACTATTGATACGCTTAGCTTTTGAACGATCCCTAGTGGCAGACAACAACATACCATCAGGCTTTGTTTCCCGCATTCCCCTCGTGAATTCCCCCCTAGTGAAGTTAGAATCCTCACTTCCTCCCAACAAGTGACAACTCCTGCAGAGGTTAGCATGGCTCAGTGACCTACAGGATATCCTGCCATTGTGAAGTACTTTTAACAGCCTGCACTGTACACATTTGCTCGCGTGTTGCAACTGCACAGCGGCCCTGATGACGCTTTAATTCGCTCTAATCAAAAAACCAACATGAGTAACAATCTGGTAGTGTCGCTGCAGCTTTGGTGCATTTTAGAAATCTACTTACAAACTATTGGCTGCCACGACTACAAAAAAAATCCCTTTAATTTCTTAAATAAAATGCATGATGCATTATGCATCCAGAAGATCATCAGAGACTTCCAGGTGCGTGGAGACCTCTCCGCGCTATGCCCCCGGCTTCTCCGGGGCACCTCGCTGAGGGCCTCTCCGGGTTAATGCCTGCCAAACATTTACCTGCTTCACTGTTCCCCATCTCCAAGAGAGACAGACTCACAAAAAGAGAGGGAGCTGAATAAGAGGAGGCTTGTGCCAGTGTTGGATGAGTGCACGTTTTGTACCCGTGCATTTGTGTGTGTGAGGGTGTTTGCGTGCACACTGTGCTGGCGCGTGTGTTTATCAGCTCAGTGCAGATGGGTGGCAGAGTGGCTCTCGCAGCCAAATGATTCAGTATGCTAATGAGTTTTATCTGTGCTGCTGCAGGAACAATATACTGTCTTTCTCACAGTGGAAATCCAAGCCTGCTGGAAACAGATTACACTACGCACACCGCCAAGGTAGTTATTATATTTTCACATAAAGTAGTAGAACATAGAAATATACACACACACATCCACAAATAGGGCTGCAAACATACAAGCAAAATATCATTTTAACATACACATGCACAGCCAGCAGCAGCCAGCATAAACACTGAGGAAAACTGAGGTAATTTATGTCCTTCACCAGCAGATGGAGATGTCATTCTTTATTCCCTCTTTTACAAGTTTCCAGTGGGATGATGTTGTTTCAACAGTGTTTTCCGAAAATGCTGCATTCCAGCTGAAGTTGAAGCTGCTGTCAGTTGATGTTTAAACTTTCAGTATATTTCAAATGATTCCCAATTAATAAAAGAGGCTTTTAACTGAAGGTACCCAAACTCAACTGGGAGGAGAGAGAGAGAAAAAAGTTCTTGCAGCAATAATCTTTTGCAGCTTTCTTCTGAAATAAGATGAAACAATGTGGCGTATGAGCTGAAAGCTATGCTTTGACTTTCTAGCCATGAGCTCATACCTGACATTATATAGCAAGAAATCACATGCAGAAAAAATAAATTAAAATGTGTGCTTGGTTTTTAATTAGTAAATAATGAATGGTAATATCAATGCACTGATCACCTTTAGTCACCTGTCAGTAAATCTATTTAAAACCCTGCATGAAAAATTATATTAAATTATATTTACTACAATGTTCATTCGTGTCTCATTGACTGTATCACTCTGTACTCTAAATATGATTGTAGTTCAAATAAAACCTTTCCATCTCACCTATTTTTTTGTAATTATTTTGTAGAAATCACACAAATACAGGTTGTTTTTCCATTACAACATTTTTGCCAGGTTTTTAAGTATAATAATAAAGTGAGTGTTAGATACATTTTACATTCCAATAATTCCACTCATTTAATATTGCCACCACTAGCATAATAATAATACAATAATTTATAAATTATGATCATTATTATCATCATTATTATTATTATGTTGTATTTATATCAAATACAACTCAGTTGTAACTCATGGCTCTAAATTCAATTTCAATTTCAATTTATTTTCATTTATATAGCGCCAAATCACAACAGACTTGCCTCAAAGCGCTTCACACATAAGGTCTAACCTTACCAACCCCCAAAGCAACAGTGGTAAGGAAAAACTCCCTCTGAGGAAGAAACCTCATGTAGACCAGACTCAAAGGGGTGACCCTCTGCTTGGGCCATGCTATAAACATAAATTACAGAACAATTCACAGAACAAATCACGGACGAATATACAAGAAATGCTATGGCACACAGGACAGGAGGATCGCCAGCACGAATACAACTCCCATCTCTGGATGGAGCTGCACCTTAAACAGAGAAAAAAAAAAAAACAACAACAACAGAATCAGGCATCAGAAAGACAAAGAAAATACTGTATATTTGCCAGCATTAAACAACAAGAAAACAGAGAAATAGTAAGGTGATCACTGGCCACTAGCCCTAACTTCACTAAAAGACCCAGAATTTAGGGAAAGTTGAGGCCGCGCCCGCTCCAATTACTAATAAATGAATTAAAGAGTAAAACGCGTAAACAAAACTGTACCAGTATGCTAGCCATATGAAAGGGAAAATAAGTGCGTCTTAAGTCTGGACTTGAAAGTCTCCACAGAATCTGACTGTTTCATTGACACAGGGAGATCATTCCACAGAACAGGGGCATGATAAGAGAAAGCTCTGTGACCCGCAGACTTCTTATTCACCTTAGGGACACAAAGTAGTCCTGCACCCTGAGAACGTAAAGCCTGGGCCAGTACGTAAGGTTTAATTAGGTCAGCTGAGGTGCCAGTCCATGAATAATTTTATAGGTTAGTAGCAGAACCTTAAAATCTGATCTCACTGGGACAGGAAGCCAGTGAAGGGATGCCAAATGGGTGTAATGTGTTGAACTTTCTGCTTTGTGTCAAAAGTCTGGCTGCAGAATTTTGAACCAATTGGAGACTCCTAATGCTGGACCTGCAGTAAACCAGAAAATGGAACATTGCAGTAGTCCAATCTAGAAGAGATAAGTGCATGGATCAGGGTCTCAGCATCAGCCATAGACAGGATGGGACAAATCTTCGCTATATTTCGCAGGTGGAAGAAAGCAGTCCTAGTAATATTTCTAATGTGGAGGCCAAAGCACAACGAAGGATCAAAAATTACCCCAAGGTTCCTCACTTTGTCAGTGTGATGTATGACACATGAGCCAAGGCTGAGTGTTAACTGGTCAAATTGATGCCGATGTCTCACAGATTGAAACAAATATGTTGAAATAGCTAGTAAAATCCATTTTTAATAATTTCTCATATTTATAGATATACAAGAACACAGTTAAGGACATAATCACTCAAACATGTAACTGTTGTCTGCCAATAAATTACTTAACTTTTAATTGTTATTATTATTATTGTTATTATTATTAAATGACTGATGGTTAAAACCATCTATATCTATACCACAGTCTTTACTGGCTCAGTGCCATTCACGTCAGTATTTCCACAGAACATATGCAAACAGTTTTCAACTGCCTTAAAAACTGCTCATCAAAAGTAAAACAAAAAAAGAACAAAAATCTGTTCTGTGTTCATCTATTTAAAACACTGTGTGCATAATTATATTAAATTATATACATTAACCCCATAATGAAGGACATAAGTTAGATTGTGTAAATTTAATTGCCAATCTCAGAATCCTTCCATCAGTGTTTGCATCGGTGTGTAATGTGATGAGACCCACTTTGTTCTCAGTGTTAAACAAAATAAAATAAATCAAAATTTGCTGCTCTTTTAATGTTTTTTTTACTCATATCACTCTATGGTGCATCACATGGCCAATGAAAATATGTCATTACTGTCATCCTTACATGTAATTATGGGGAATACAAGATTTCTTCATATGCACTTTCATATATTGAACCAAAATTCAAAATAGCAGTTGTGCATGAACTTTGGGAGTGAGAAGTGAAGAATCTACAAAAATTACCTTGACCATAATGATGTAGGGATGTAATTTAAATTAAAGGTTTAATTCAATTTAATTTAATCAGTTACCTATTTTCAATCATTAACAACTGAAATTAGCAAGAGTAATGACATGATCTATTGCCTAATTTAAGCACGTTCTGCCCTCTAGTGGGATCCAAGCACAATTATAAATTATTCGCTGACAAATTTCCTTGCAGTAATTGTTTGCATCAGGTACTAAATATATATATATATACCACTCAAGAGTCACTTATTTCTTGCAAAGTCATTTTTAATGCAGTGATAAGAGGAATTTAAGGATTGCGTGCAATCACAAAATTATGCATCATCATTCTGCAGTTATTGCAAGACAAGCCAAACATTTGATATGATTAACAAGGATGCTGAAAGCAGGTATCAAAGCAACTCTGTTTTCAAAGAAGTGCAATAAGATGAAGGTTGTGCCGAATCTAGTATAAGTAAAAAACAGAGCTCATTCAAGGACAAAATCATGCATTTTCCAGAGTGGTAGTTTGGGGTTGTAAGTCTTGGTAAAGCAGGAAGCCAGAAAAAGTACTATCATCTTCACTGCTGGAGTAAATACCATTCCAGTCCCTTAGGGTCTCCAGCCACACCTGGTCACCTTCGTTCAACTGCAACAGTACAAGATTGGACGCCTGATCAATATCCTGGCCGTACAGAGAGTCACGTGTCCGTAGCTTCCGTACCCCATTAACCACGAGTGCAGCACGCACAGGCCGGTTGCGTACGGTGATGTGATAGCTGAATAAGTAAACCCCTGAGTAGGTGACGTTGAACTTGTTGAGCACTGGGTCCCAGTGGCCCTCTTCATTGTAAAACACCTTATCAAACTTCACAGGCAGGCCCGGTGGCGGGAAAGACCTGCTGGGGAACAAACCCACACTGAAGGCAGAACGAATCTGCTCTACATCCTTTCCAGGATAGCCTTTGGGGCCTCGTGGCCCACGCCCACCTTTAGGACCTCTCTCTCCCCTCATCCCCATCATTCCTCTCCCTCCAGGAATACCAGGAAGCCCTCTGGCCCCAGTGTCCCCCTTCATTCCCGGAGACCCCCCTTCACCTTTTGCACCATCAGTTCCGTTCAACCCAGTAGGACCAATATCACCTCTTTGCCCTGGCTCACCAGTGTCACCTTTGGCTCCTTTCTCACTAATACCCATTAGCCCCTGTTCACCTTTTTGACCCTTTGGCCCAGCAATGCCTGGAGGACCCATAGGGCCCTCTTGCCCGATGCTGCCCTTAGTGCCATCTGGACCGGGATCTCCTTTTTGTCCTGGGTCTCCTTTCAAACCAGTGAAGCCATGTTCACCTTTCTCCCCTTTGGGGCCTGTGTCACCTGCAGTATGTGCAGAAGTTATAACTCCTTTGGAGTAACAGATTTATATAGCACTACTTTCCTAATCAAATTTGGACAGATTGAAACAGATGATACCAGAGGTGGGAGTAAGTCACTGTCAAGTCATTCTCAAATCAACAATCTGCAAGTCCCAAGTCAAGTTTCAAGTCAGCTGTCAAACACTTGGTGGTTATATTATGACTTGAAAGTTGACTTGAAACTTGCTGATTCATGACTTGAGAGTGACTTGATGGTGACTTACTCCCACCTCTGGATGATACTACAGATTTTGCAGGTAGAGACTCGCTTACCCCTTTCTCCTTGTTTTCCTGGGACTCCAGGGGCACCAGGAAGCCCCACCAATCCATCATCACCCTTTTCACCTGTTGTAATGTCAATAAATAAAGCGTAGATAGCAATATTGAAAATGTATTCATGAAACGCAGGGCTTTGCACAAAAGGAGAGAGAGCAATCGAGAAGGAAAGAGACAGATAATCAACAACTGTCCTGCAGGCAAGCCTCGTTGTACCTATGTCACCATTGAGACCGTTGGCTCCAGGGAGTCCTGCTAGGCCTGGAGGTCCTCTGGGTCCCATTTCACCCTTATCCCCTGGCAACCCTGGACAGCACAGATGCACAGAAGTTTGACCCAAGACATTTGAGTTAAAATCTCTTCTTGATCAACCTCTTGAAAAGTTACCACCTGTCTTACCTGGTGGGCCCCTTTCTCCTGGAGGCCCTGGCAGGCCTGTCTCTCCCATGGGCCCCACAGGACCTCTCTCCGGTGGACAGCACTCACAAAAGTTGAAGAAACATTCATTGTAATCAAGGCTATAGTTTCCAAGATTGTTCCCTGGGGGCATTATTGGGTCAGTGGGATAATCAGTGGGGTAAATATCACTGGAGTATGTGGTGCTGTCTGTAGGTGACAGAGAGTAGGCATCTGTCAGAACCTCAGTAGTTTCTTCTGTGTACAAGTTGCTGGAGGGGGATGGGGTTGCCATGGGACCTCGCGCATATCCTCCACCACCAACCCCGTCACTCTCTCCACCTCGAGGAGGCCTCTTGGTAGCCTGAGGTTTGGGCCAGCGTGTGGTTCTCACACCGGAGGTCAGCGCAGGCATCATAACGGCAAGTACAGTGGTGAAGTAGATAAAACGAAATGATGGCATACTGAGACCTTGTTAATCTGTGAGAGGGGGCAGAAACCAATGGAGCACTTTGGGGAAAAAGTTGCAAGTCAATCAACAATTTCTGATTCCAAAATATCTATTCAGTGCACCATGGTGTGGTTACAATGCATAAGAAAGTGACAAGAGAAGCTTACCTGGTGATGTTGGTGATGTTCACTACATCTCTTTCCAAGCAGGCAGGCTGCCTTCACGCTTATATCGTCGCTGGTAGCCCAACTCTTGCCCCATGAGTCCAATGCGAGAACAACGGATGGAAAAGCCCAGGGGGAATTAGGGGGTAGGCAGGTTGGCAAGAACAGATTATGTGCCTCCTAAGGGATATGAACTAAAGCAGGTTGCTTTATTCTTTGTGATACGGGATACGCACACAGCTAATGTGTTGTTCACACACGCCTGCTTTATACACAACTAGGGACAACTATAAAATTACACACAAACTCACAAAGGTACATGTGTACATAAAAACACAGTATGCATACTCAGAAAGCATTACATATTGGATGCCAAGAACCCAGTGCAGTACCTTGTAATGATCACAACATTTGGCAGTACCTCAAAGTAGAAAATGGATCAGCACACATCCAGTGGGACAAGGATCAATGTCCCAAAGAGAGACTGTGGCAACATTGATCCAACATGTCAACACTTTGATCTGAAAACCTCTCCAAAGAACCTTGTAAACCCAGCAACCCTTAAAGAAACACAAAACCAGTGAACCAAGCTTCACGTGTTTAAAATACATGGTCGCTAAATAAAGAATGCCAACTGTTTTAAACTTACGTACACACAAAACCATTTATTGTACAAATCTTCAACATTCATCGACATACATAACTGCCAATACTAGGTGCAAACTGACTTTCAAAGCAAAATACCATTACATTGAGAGTGTTGGGTAGTCTGAATGCCCATTAGATGACAAATGTGTTAAGTCTTGTTGATATGTATGTAAAACATCAAGAGGCATAAATATAACCAAACATCACAAAGTACAAATGTGTAATAATGAGTTTTGTGGCTTGGGGGATAACATCAAGAAGTATTTGAAATTTTGGTGGTGATGTTCTTACAATTCCTTACTATCCAAGTAGGATGAAGCAGGTCAACTGGACCTGTTTAGTTCCTTGAAGATCTTTAGCTTTTCATCTAGAAAAGGTTGACTGGCTAATTTTCTGCTTTGAGGCATTGCTGGTTGCTACTGTTCTCAGTTTCATTTAAGGCATGTTGAGGATGATCTTTGAGCTGCTGTGATATTGATGAAAGCATAGAATTATAAGTGGGAGAAAGGTGGTACCTAAGCACATCCATCTTCCCCATCTAAAATATGAACATTGTTATCTTCAAAGGTGTGTCTGTTTTCCTTCAAATACTGGTTGATGGCCGAGTCTTGACCAGAGGTGCTGACACTCTTGTGATAAGTGATTTGTTTGTTGAATGGCTGTTTGTTTTCTCCGATGTATAGAATTCGTTGCACTTCTCACTGCACTGATCCGCAGACACCAGATAGCTTTTGTGGGTGTGTTTTGTACGGCCTTTGGGTCAACCATTTTCTGTATGATGGTGCTACTGGGTTTGAAAAATACAGGAATGTTGTGTTTCTTGAAAATCCTCCTGAGTTTCTCAGAAATCTCAGTCCCAAATGGAATTCCTTTTGTTCTTTTCTTCATAAAGAAGTGGAATGGAATTACTACAACCCCAATTGCAATGATGTTGTGCAAAATGTAAATAAAAACAGAATACAATGATTTGCAAATCCTCTTCAACCTATATTCAACTGAATACACCACAAAGACAAGATATTTAATGTTCAAACTGATAAACGTAATTGTTTTTTGTGCAAATATTTGCTCATTTTGAAATGGATGCCTCCAACACATTTCAAAAAAGCTGGGACAGTGGTATGTTTACCACTGTGTTACATCACTTTTCCTTCTAACAACACTCAATAAGCATTTGGGACTGAGGACACTAATGGAGCTTTGTAGGTGGAATTATTTCCCATTCTTGTTTGATGTATGACTTCAGTTGTTCAACAGTCCGGGATCTCTGTTGTTGTATTTTGTGCTTCATAATGCGCCACACATTTTCAGTGGGCGACAGGTCTGGACTGCAGGCAGGCCAGTCTAGTACCCGCACTCTTTTACTATGAAGCTGTATTCTGCACTGTTGTAACACGTGCAGAATGTGGCTTGGCATTGTCTTGTTGAAATAAGCCGGGACGTCCCTGAAAAAGATGTTGCTTGGATGGCAGCATGTGTTGCTCCAAAACCTGGATGTACCTTTCAGCACTGGTGGTGCCATCACAGATGTTTTACACACTAACACACCCCCATACCATCACAGATGCTGGCTTTTGAACTTTGCGCTGGTAACAATGTGGACGGTCTTTTCCTCTTTTGTCCGGAGGACACAACGTCCATGATTTCCAAAAACAATTTGAAATCTGGACTCATCAGACCACAGCACACTTTTCCACTTTGAGTCTGTCCATTTCAAATGAGCTCGGGCCCAGAGAAGGCGGTGGCGTTTCTGGATGTTGTTGATGCATGGCTTTCGCTTTGCATGGTAGAGTTTTAACTTGCACTTGTAGATGTAGCAACGAACTGTGTTAACTGACAATGGTTTTCTGAAGTGTTCCTGAGACCATGCGTAAGATCCCCTACACAATGATGTCGGTTTTTAATGCAGTGCCGCCTGAGGGATCAAAGGTCACGGGCATTCAATGTTAGTTTTTGGCCTTGCCGTTTATGTGTAGCAAGTTCTCCAGATTCTCTGAATCTTCTGATTATATTATGGACTGTAGATGATGGAATCCCTAAATTCCTTGAAACATTGTTCTTAAACTGTTGGACTATTTTTTCACGCAGTTGTTTACAAAGTGGTGATCCTCACCCCATGTTTGCTTGTGAATGGCTGAGCCTTTTGGGGATGCTCCTTTTATACCCAATCATACTCACCTGTTTCCAATTAGGTGTTCTTTGAGCATTCATCAACTTTCCCAGTCTTTTGTTGCCCCTTCCCAGCTTTTTTTAAATGTGTTGCAGGCATCATGAGCAAAATGAGCAAATAGTTGCACAAAAACAATAAAGTCTATTGTTTTGAACATTAAATATCTTGTCTTTGTGGTGTATTCAATTGAATATAGGTTGAAGAGGATTTTCAGATCATTGTATTCTGTTTTTATTTATATTTTACACAATGTCCCAACTTCATTGGAATTGGGGTTGTATAATAGATATATAACTAACAATGCTTTGACTGTAGAGTTGTTAAAAATGTACATGTTCTTTCAATCATTTCTCGAAAAGTAAAACATTGATCTTGATTAAGACTGTAATACATATCACATGACAGACAACTATTCATTCATTCATTTTCTGTTTTTT
The DNA here is from genome assembly GCF_902500255.1 of Thalassophryne amazonica. Taxonomy (NCBI): domain Eukaryota; kingdom Metazoa; phylum Chordata; class Actinopteri; order Batrachoidiformes; family Batrachoididae; genus Thalassophryne; species Thalassophryne amazonica. The sequence goes on from NC_047114.1 coordinate 69,283,655, forward strand.
ATCCAGGTCCAGCAGCATACCAAGCATACCTGAGTCATTCCCAAGGCAACTGGGAAATATAATCCATCCAGCATACCCTGGGTCTTTCCTGGGGTCTCCTCCCAATTGGATGTGCCTAGAAGACATCCTGAGGGAGACGACCAGGGGCCATCCTCACCAGATGCCTGAATCACCTCAGCTGGATGCTTTCAAAATTAATTTCACAAAGCCAAATTCACACCACAATCTCATCATTGACATGAATGTCATGGCAACACTGTGCTTTTGTTGGGAAAGTGTAGGAACACGGACCCACAACAGGGGGCGCAAATGAACGGACAATGGAGGAAGTCAAATAACAACACTTTACTGTTGTGAATGGGCACAACAAACACAACAGATTACAACAATAGACAAAAAGCCAAATCACAAAAGGTATCGTGTGGGCAGGCTCAAAGATAGAAGACGTCTGTCCAAAGCAGAACTGGAACCACACGATTTCCTCCGCCACCAGACCCCGGGAATACTGGAGCCGCCAAGTCCCGAACTCCCAGGTGGCCACTGCCTCCGCGTGTCGGACCTGGTACTGCTGGCGAGGAACAAATAAACAATTAAATGTGGGCGCGTTTGCACCCAGCAATCCGCACGGCGGGAAAACTACCTCCACCTCTCGTTGGAAAAAGAGTCTGCTATACAATGCACAAAAGTAACAAAAGGTTACTGTCGAAAGATCTCACAGTCGGCTGAGAACGTTACCTTCCAGGTAGAGCGATATCTCGGCAAAGAGGTCTAGACGTCGTCCTGCTGATGTACCCCTGCTGATCAGATGATTGGTAACAGCTGTTGCAGGTGATGCGTGACAGCTGTCACCCTGGCTGCTCCTGTGAGGCGGCTGCGCCCTCTGGTGCCTGGAGCCCGCACTCCAGACAGGGCGCCCTCTGGTGGTGGGCCAGCAGTACCTCCTCTTCTGGCGGCCCACACAACAGGACCCCCCCCTCAACGGGCGCCTCCTGGCGCCCGACCAGGCTTGTCCGGGTGGCGGCGGTAGAAATCGGCCAGGAGGGCCGGGTCCAGGACGAAGCTCCTCTTCACCCAGGAGCGTTCTTCGGGTCCATACCCCTCCCAGTCCACCAAATACTGGAAGCCCCGGCCCATCCTACGGACATCCAAGAGCCGGCGCACAGTCCAAGCCGGCTCGCCATCGATGATCCGGGCAGGAGGCGGCGCCGGACCCGGAGCACAGAGGGGTGAGGTGTGATGTGGTTTTACCCGGGACACATGAAACACAGGATGGATCCGCAGTGAGGCCGGAAGCTGAAGCCTCACTGCGGCTGGACTGATGACCTTAAGGATCTTGAAGGGGCCGATGTAACGGTCCTGTAGCTTGGGGGAGTCCACTTTGAGGGGAATGTCCTTTGTGGACAACCATACCTCCTGCCCTGGCCGATACGCAGGGGCCGGGGTCCACCGACGGTCTGCATGGGCTTTTGCCCTCGTCCGGGCCTTTAGCAAAGCAGAACGGGCGTCACGCCACACCCGACGGCACTTCCGTAGGTGGGCCTGGACCGAGGGCACACCGACCTCTCCCTCAACCACCGGAAACAACGGGGGCTGATACCCCAGACACACCTCAAAAGGGGAGAGGCCGGTGGCTGAAGACACCTGGCTGTTATGGGCATACTCGATCCAGGCCAAATGGGTACTCCAGGCCGCCGGGTGTGCGGCAGTCACGTAGCGCAAGGCCTGTTCCACCTCCTGATTCACCCGTTCTGCTTGCCCGTTGGTCTGAGGGTGGTACCCGGACGAGAGACTCACTGTGGCCCCAAGTTCCCGGCAGAAGCTCCTCCAGACTTGCGAGGAGAACTGGGGACCGCGATCGGAGACGATGTCTGTTGGAATCCCATGCAGCCGGACGACGTGGTGGACCAGGAGGTCCGCTGTCTCCTGGGCTGTTGGGAGCTTCGGGAGGGCCACGAAGTGGGCCGCCTTGGAGAATCGGTCCACTATCGTGAGGATGGTGGTGTTACCCTGGGACGGCGGGAGGCCCGTGACAAAATCCAGGCCGATGTGGGACCAGGGGCGATGAGGCACAGGCAGCGGCTGGAGTAGTCCCGATGCCCTGCGGTGGTCAGCCTTGCCCCTGGCGCAGGTGGTACAGGCCTGGATATAATCCCGGACGTCGGCCTCTAGGGACGCCCACCAGAAGCGCTGCCGGACAACTGCCATGGTTATTCGCACCCCTGGATGACAGGAGAGCTTGGAGCCATGACAGAAGTCCAGGACTGCAGCCCTAGCTTCTGGTGGGACGTATAGTTTGTTCTTCGGCCCAGTTCCGGGGTCCGGACTTCGTGCCAGGGCCTCCCGGACGGTTCTCTCTACGTCCCAGGTGAGGGTGGCCACGATAGTGGACTCCGGGATGATGGGTTCCGGTGGATCCGACAACTCCGCTTTGACTTCATCTTCATGTACCCGGGACAAGGCATCCGATCTCTGGTTTTTGGTCCCGGGACGGTAGGTGATCCGGAAGTCAAAACGGCCGAAGAACAGTGACCAGCGGGCTTGCCTGGGGTTCAGCCGCTTGGCGGTCCTGATATACTCCAGGTTCCGGTGGTCAGTGAAAACCGTGAATGGCACAGACGTTCCCTCCAACAGATGTCTCCACTCTTCAAGAGCCTCTTTCACCGCAAGGAGTTCTCGATTGCCGACGTCATAGTTCCGTTCGGCCGGGGTCAACCTGCGGGAAAAATAGGCACACGGGTGAAGGACCTTATCGGTCTTCCCGCTCTAGGAAAGCACAGCTCCTATTCCTGAGTCCGAGGTGTCCACTTCAACCACTAACTGGCGACTAGGATCGGGCTGCACCAGAACGGGTGCAGACGAGAAGCGCCGTTTCAACTCCTTGAACGCGGCATCGCAACGATCCGACCAGGTGAAGGGGACTTTTGGTGAGGTCAGGGCTGTCAGGGGGCTAACTACCTGACTGTAGCCCTTAATGAACCTCCTGTAGAAATTTGCAAAGCCGAGGAACTGTTGCAGCTTCCTACGGCTAGTGGGTTGGGGCCAGTCTCTCACCGCCGCAACCTTGGCCGGATCATGAGCGCCGGAGGTGGGGGAGATGATAAACCCCAGGAAGGACAAAGAGGTGCGGTGAAACTCACACTTCTCGCCCTTCACAAACAGCCGGTTCTCCAACAACCGCTGCAGGACCTGACGTACATGCCGGACATGAGTCTCAGGATCCGGAGAAAAGATGAGTATATCGTCTAGATATACGAAGACGAATCGGTGCAGGAAATCCCGCAAGACATCATTAACTAATGCTTGGAACGTCGCGGGGGCGTTTGTGAGGCCGAACGGCATGACCAGGTACTCAAAGTGACCTAAGGGGGTGTTAAATGCCGTCTTCCACTCGTCTCCCTTCCGGATCCGAACCAGGTGATACGCATTTCTAAGATCTAGCTTAGTGAATATTTGGGCTCCATGCAGGGGCGTGAACACTGAATCCAACAAGGGCAACGGGTATCGATTACGAACCGTGATTTCGTTCAGCCCCCTATAATCAATGCATGGACCAAGTCCGCCGTCTTTTTTACCCACAAAAAAGAAACCTGCACCCATCGGGGAGGTGGAATTCCGGATCAACCCGGCGGCTAAAGAGTCCCGGATGTAGGTCTCCATTGATTCGCGCTCAGGTCGTGAGAGGTTGTACAGCCTGCTGGACGGGAACTCGACGCCTGGAACCAAATCAATGGCACAATCGTACGGACGGTGGGGGGGGAAGGGTGAGCGCCAGATCCTTACTGAACACATCCACAAGGTCATGGTACTCCACCGGCACCGTCCCTAGATTGGGCGGGACTCTGACCTCCTCCTTAGCCTGGGAACCGGGAGGAACCGAGGAACCTAAACATACCCGATGGCAGGTCTCGCTCCACTGAACCACTACCCCGGACGGCCAATCGATCCGGGGATTGTATTTTAACATCCAAGGGAAACCGAGAATCACACGGGAGGTGGCAGGAGTCACAAAAAACTCGATCTCCTCCCGGTGATTTCCTGACACCACCAGAGTTACTGGTGGTGTCTTATGTGTGATTAAAGGGAGTAGGGAGCCATCTAGTGCCCGCACCTGCACAGGCGAGGTAAGCGCCACCAGAGGGAGCCCTACCTCCCTGGCCCATCTGCTGTCTAACAGATTCCCTTCAGAGCCGGTGTCCACCAGTGCTGGGGCCTTCAGGGTTAAATCCTCATAAAGGATTGTAACTGGGAGTCGTGTGGCAATATGGGTATGTCCCACGTGAATGTTTTGGCCTACCCCTAACCCAGTTTCTAGGGGCGGGCATTGGTGTTTTAACCGCTCGGGGTAGTCCCTCACTTGATGCTCTATTGAGCCACAAACAAAGCACGCTCCGCGGGCCAGCCTCCTCTGTCTATCTGGTGCCCTAAATGTGGCCCTGCTCGTGTCCATAGCTTCATCAGCAGGGGGAGCTGTAACCACACGGAGCGTAGAGGCCGTGGAGCGTGGGGAGGGCGGAACTCGGTCGGAACTGGAAGGGAGAGGGACGGCGCGTGCCCGGCCATGCCCTTCGTCTCGTTCCCGACGGCGTTCTTCTAACCGATTGTCTAATCATATAACGAGATCAATAAGCCCGTCTAAATCCCGCGGTTCGTCCTTGGCCACCAGGAGCTCCTTCAGGACCAACGACAGTCCGTTTACGAAGGCGGCACAGAGGGCAGTGTTATTCCAGCCGGACCTCGCAGCCGCGATGCGGAAGTCGACTGCATAAGCAGCTGCGCTCCGGCGCCCCTGTCTCATTGACAGCAGCACGGCTGAAGCGGTCTCTCCTCTATTTGGGTGATCGAACACTGTTCTGAACTCCCTCACAAACCCATCATATGTCAGAAGGAGCCATGAATTTTGCTCCCAAAGTGCTGTAGCCCAAGCGCGTGCCTTGCCGTGAAGCAGATTAATTACATAAGCTATCTTACTAGCATCAGTCGCGTACATGACGGGACGTTGTGCGAAGACGAGCAAACACTGCATAAGAAAGTCCGCGCATGTCTCCACACAATCCCCGTACGGCTCTGGAGGGCTTATGTATGCTTCAGGGGAAGGTGGGAGGGGTCGTTGAACGACCTGTGGAACATCACTGTTGCGCACAGGATCGACAGGAGGGGGAGCCGCAGCAGCGCCCTGAGGGTGCGCTTCCACCTGCGCGGCGAAAGCCTCCACCCTGCGGTTAAGGAGGACGTTCTGCTCGGTCATCAGATCCAGCCGAGCCGTAAAAGCGGTGAGGATTCGCTGCAACTCACCGATCATTCCTCCTGCAGACGCCTGTGCGCCCTGCTCTTCCATTGGCCGTTCAACAGCCGGTTGACGCCCCTCGGGGTCCATGACGTTGGCCGAGATATCCTGTTGGGAAAGTGTAGGAACACGGACCCACAACAGGGGGCGCAAATGAACGGACAATGGAGGAAGTCAAATAACAACACTTTACTGTTGTGAATGGGCACAACAAACACAACAGATTACAACAATAGACAAAAAGCCAAATCACAAAAGGTGTCGTGTGAGCAGGCTCGAAGATAGAAGACGTCTGTCCAAAGCAGAACCGGAACCACACGATTTCCTCCGCCACCAGACCCCGGGAATACTGGAGCCGCCAAGTCCCGAACTCCCAGGTGGCCACTGCCTCCGCGTGTCGGACCTGGTACTGCTGGCGAGGAACAAAAAAACAATTAAATGTGGGCGCGTTTGCACCCAGCAATCCGCACGGCGGGAAAACTACCTCCACCTCTCGTTGGAAAAAGAGTCTGCTATACAATGCACAAAAGTAACAAAAGGTTACTGTCGAAAGATCTCACAGTCTGCTGAGAACGTTACCTTCCAGGTAGAGCGATATCTCGGCAAAGAGGTGGAGACATCGTCCTGCTGATGTACCCCTGCTGATCAGATGATTGGTAACAGCTGTTGCAGGTGATGCGTGACAGCTGTCACCCTGGCTGCTCCTGTGAGGCGGCTGCGCCCTCTGGTGCCTGGAGCCCGCACTCCAGACAGGGCGCCCTCTGGTGGTGGGCCAGCAGTACCTCCTCTTCTGGCGGCCCACACAACAGCTGTCCTTGGTTTATTTGAATGGTTCTCCATCCATCCATCCATCCATTTTCTTCCACTTTATTCGCCATCAGTGCTGGGCCATAATTATACATACATGGTGAAAATATGGCCACAGCACATACAAGTGTTGTGGATCTCTGAGCTTTAAATCTTATAGCTATAGTTGTGTTCTCAGCTTTACATACACAAAATCATGGGCATGACTGTCATGGTAATTTTGGGCTTTTAATGATGTCTTTGAACTGTTTTTTGTCAGGGTGGAATGACTGTACAGCATACATCATTAATGACATTAAAGACAAGAATGTGCTGCACAAGTCTGATTTTTTTTTTTTTTTTTTTGGAGGGGGGTCTTCTCTCAACCGTGCAGGGTCAAAATTATACATACAGGCTGAAATATGTACATACACCCCCACTAATACTTGGTTAAATATCCCTTAGCAATCTACACTTCAACTAAATGCTTTTGGTAGCCATCAACAAGCTTCCAGCATAATTCTGGAACATCCAATTGTGGCCAAGTTACAACTGTCTAGCTCTTTAAGGTGACATTGAGGTGATGTGGAGGCTTGGTGCAATGCAACACTACCACTGGCAGCAAAACAGCTCCAGAGCAAAAAATACCGCTGACCACTGGCACAGTGTTCTTAGGTTTGAAAGCGTCACCTTTACTCCTCCAAACATACCTCTTGTCATTGTGGCCAAATATCTCATTCTTTGTCTCTTCTGAACATAAAACCTTTCTCCAAAAGCCATTTGACTCGTCCATGTGGGCAGCAGCATATTTCAGTTTGGCTTGAAGGTGTCGATTTTGGAGCAGGGGTTTCTTCCTTGGTCGGCACCCTCAGTCTATGGTAATCTGGCTTCACTGAGTTTTGGTGATTCATGGGTTGTTCCTGAACATTCAAACCAATTTCCTCTCATCTGAGGGTGATGTTTGGGTCTTCTTCCACACCTTGGAAAGGTGGTAACACATCTGACTAACTTGCACTTACATACAGTTGTGTAATTGATGATCTTGGAATCTGCAGTTCTTTAAAAAATGGGTCCAAGAGCCCTTCCCAACTTATTTAAACCTACAATTCTCCTTATATCTTCACTGAGTTTGTTTGACTTTTCCATTGTTCCAAGTATTGGTCAGTCCAATGAGTGCTGTCTAACACATCCTTTTTTATGCTGGCAAAGAGAAACTACCAGTTGTAGTCAATCATGATCACTAATGAGGAGTTAATAGGCCTTGACTTTGCCATGCTAAAAGACATTGTATAACCTTCAGTGCCACCTATTAAAAGAGTTAAGTGCATGTATGTATACGAGCCTGCATGTATAGTTTGTGTGGATATAAGACGATCTGAAATAAATTCATACTTGTGCATCCAATGTCTTTTTTATGACATTAATGATGTTTGCAGTGCAATAATTTCTCTCTGTCAAAAGAACAGTTCAAAGACATCATTAAAAGCCCAAAATTACCATGATATTAATGCCCGTGATTTGTGTATGTATGTGTATGTGTTACTGTCAAGAAGAATAGTCAATTTGGATTTGTTATGTCTGCACTCAGTCATCAGCTTTCTCATGTCTTGGACGCCCCCTGTTGTCCAAATCCACAACTGCATCTCTCAATCTTGGTCTGCCTCTGTTGGCATATTTCACAACTGCAATTCTGATTATAATAGCCTTTAATAAATCTCACTGTTACTCTTGTCAGTTTTGGCTGGGTGTGTTTTAACCCTATAACTCCACACTTTTTGATCATACATAATCCAAACTATACTTTTTTGGAATCCTAATAATTTGACAAATAATGTGGTATAATTTTTAGTATGATTGCAGTATTTTATATTTTCACCCCATGTCATCCTTCACTGACCCCTACCTGGCTATAGCTATCTTTATTCACCTTTAAAAGGCAAAGTTGGAATGTAGGAGCTACAGAATAATCACTACAATGTGCTTACTGATTAGACATCTCTGTTCATACACAAACACATCAATGACTGACTTCAGAAGTACAGCAAATACACTTCATGTTGGCAATGCCCAAAACAAAATAGTCTTGGTAAATCTTCCTTTGAAACAACATCATCTTATCCAAGTAGAATTTACTACTTGACAAAAGTTTTTTCTTCTTTTTTCAAGTAACTTCAGGATGAGCCACGGTTGCTTTGATGGCAGGTATAACAACCAAAATATTAGGAGTGTGTTAATCTGGTATTTCAGATTGATATCAGTCTCATATTGGCCATAATTACTGAATTTATATCTAGGGGGAACAAACCAAAACAAAAACCAAATCTGATCGTATCCAAGTCTTCTAATGTACATCGGAGTCATGTTGTGGGCTGTGTCGGTTTCCCTTTAGAAGAATAGGGTGCTTAGTTCACAATTTGAGCTGACATTTAGGTTAGCTGTGTTCAAACAACTGTATTAATGAGCAGATGAGTTATTTTAAGATGGGAAAAGGTGTCAGATTGGTAACAGTACTAGCAGATATTGAAGTATCAGTATCATGTGGTATGTGAAAAATTGGTATCATGCCATCCATAGAAAATATCAGATTATCGTCATGAAATTTAGTGTAAAATGTAGGAAATGCACAAAAGATCTTATGTAATCCACAACCGGGAAGCTGTGTCCATGTGACTGAAAAATTATGATTTTTTTTTATTTTTTTTACTGAAACAAAAAGATGGAAATTCACCTGAAACTTACCATGAGTGTTATTGTAGCCATAACCCTAACATGTTTTTGAATGTTAAATGCAAAAAGTGAGTTGTGCATGCCATCCCTGGTTCTCAAGACCAGGCACCTAAGTGGCTCTACTCTACTCTTTTCTACTCTCCTATTTTACGCTTCCTTTTTAGATATTTTTGTATACTGGCATAGTTCCACCTTAGAATTGGAATATAATATATAAGATATACATTACTGAATTTTCATGCATGCAGAATTCATAGGAATATGCACAAAATATCACGCTTAACTTTTTGTATGCTGTCATGCACAATGGCTCATGAGAGTACCCCCCCCCCCCCCCACACACACACACACAAAAAACAAACAAACAAACAAATCTACAAAAGAAAAACAGTAAAATAAATTTATATATGAGCTAAAGTATTTAAATTTTGAATTTGGGCTCAATTGTGACAGAAAATGATCATTATGTATTGAAAGTCAAAATGTAATTATGAGCTAAAAAAAAAAAAAAAAAAATTGAATTTGAAAGCATATTTGAGAGCACATATCTCAGCTAAGGCCACATACTGGATAAAACCTCTGGATTCAAAATATGTTCCAGCTCAAATTCAAAATACTCCCCTCCCCACCCCTTTGTAGATATTATCCATCTGCTCAGTAAATGTCATCAACATCCTCTTACAGCTTTTGCTAAACATTCTTCTCTATCTTGCTTTAAGAAAACAGTTGTGGTAATTTTGGGCTTTTAATGATGTCCTTGAACTGTTCTTTATTCAGGGTAGAATGATTGCACAGCATCATTAATTACTTTAAAAAACAAGAACTGGTTGCAGAAGTTTGAATTTATTTAGGATCTTCTAATCCACACAGGATCAAAATTATACATACAGGCTGAAATATATGCATGCATTCACTTTAATCTTTTAATCAATGGTGCTGAAGGTTCTATAATCTTCTAATGTGACAAGGCCAAGGCCTATTAATTCCTTGTTAGTGATCATGATTGACTACAACTGGTAGTTTCTCTTTGCCATCATAAAAAGGATGTGTTTGACAGCACTCACTGGACTGACCAATATTCAGAACAATGGGAAAGTCCAAGGAACTCAGTAATGCTGCAAGAAGGAGAATTGTAGATTTACACAAGTTGGGAAGGTTTCTTGGAGCCATTTCTAAACAACTGCAGATGCCAAGGTCATCAGTTAAAACAATTATACGCAAGTACAAGTTAGACAGATGTGTCACCACTTTGCCAAGAAGAATCAAACTGTCACCCTCAGATGAGAGGAAACTGGTGAGGATGTTCAGGAACAACCCAGGAACCACCAAGGCTCAGGACAGGTTTAGAACAAAACCATGTACAGAACTGGGTGGATGCGGGGGGCAGTGATGAGTGTAACAATGAAAACACTCAAAATGAAGCTTCAGCTGATGATGATGATGTAGATGTGTGAATAGGTTCATTTTAGTTTTATAACTCGTGAGTAGTGTTCACATCACACTTGGTCTGACATCTACAATACAAGACCTCCCATCTTTTTTCCATAAGATGCAATGGTTCTTCTACATGTATTGCTGTATAAACAGTACATATAATGTACCCAGGCTTTTGATGAGTTTAGCAGCTCCTGAAATACAACTGATAGACGGTTTAAAAAAAAGACTTATAGTGTTTGTATGTTAAACAGAAATTTATACCTTAAGTGTTGCACTGAGGGTACCAGTACCAATATGTGATTCAGAATACAGATGTAATGCACCACATGACAACCACCACAGGCATTTTCTGTTTGTAGAGAGATTTGTAGAGATGATAAGCTTTCATTTAAGGTATGTTGTGGGTGTGTGACTTTTCAGTTGAATTCTTGAAATTCCATCCTTAGCCTCTTGCCAGGTGTGTTTGGAGGAGTATCGGTGAGGCTTTCAAACCTAAGACCACTGTACCAACTGTCAACCATGGTGGTGGTAGCATAATGCCTAATGAAGGGGTAGGGTTTTGCTGCCAGTGATACTGGTGCATTGCACAAAGTCGATGGAACCTCCAAATTCTTCAAGGTTACCTCAAATCAAGAAGCAGACAGCTGAAAGCTTGGCCACAATTGGGTGTTCCAACAAAGCAGTGATCCCAAACACACATCAAAACTGGTTGTGGGTTGGATAAAGCAGGCTAAATTTAAAATCCTGGAATGCTCTTCCCAAAGCTCCCCTCCGGCAGATGGCGCCCTCGGCGACCGCCTATACATATAGCCTATGCTCAACAACTGTTCAAAGAAATCATTAAAGTTCAAAATTACCATGACATTCAAGCCTAATATGTGTGTATGTAAACTTTCAATTGCAAAGTTATGTTCTGGATCACCTCTAGAACTCAATCACATATTTCTGGAAACATTATCTGTCTGTCCACCACATGTAAGTGACAACCATTCATTACTTTTTTTAGTTATCCTGCCAAACGAGGGTCCTGTCTGCCTCCCTGTTGCATCCCTTAGCCACTTTTACATAATGCCTGAATAGATCCTTGTTATTTGATTGGTGGTTTGTGCGTCATGTGACATGGCTTATTCATACCATTTGCCATTGTATAATTTTGGTACTACAGTATATGTTTTGTGCTATTGCACGCCATGACCACCGGTGTGATGGTGCTTAGCTTAAAAACAAACATGGCGAGGTTTGTTTTGGTGACAGACAACAATTTTCACAAGCTTATTATTATTATTATTATCAGCAAGCCATAAACAGTCTGAAGGCATTTGCAGTCTTCACTGGGATGTCTGTAGCTAAAGTACAAGCACTGTCGGATGAAAAGCTCGACAAATTTCTGTCGTGATTTTTCGTTGGACTGAAGAAAGCACACGGCGGCCTGTACACAAAGAAGTCAGCGCACGGCGTCAGATACTGACAACATCGTCAGGATTGTTTTTTAACTATCTGACTGTTTTTGCAAGCTGACTGAGAACAATTTTGGATTGGACTGCTATTTAATGTTTGTTTAGGACTATTTGGAACCTCTTGACCTCAAAGGACCAGTGACGAACACCAAAATGTAAGTGCCTTTTCTATTGTTTATAAATGAATAAAATATCAAATGACAATGATCTATTTGAGGTAGGAAGAAATAATGAATGTTTTTTTCCATGGGCGTAATTTGGTGGGGGATAAGGGGGACATGTCCCTCCCACCTTTTCAACCAGGGGGGGACAGAATATGGTATGTCCCCCCACCTTCTGACATATATGTGTGTACTTGTGCAAACCATGTCAGTCTTACGTGCAAAACCATGTCAGAATAGTATCTTTGTTTCTGCAAGTTTGTATTTTTAGCAGCATTGACTTGTTTACAACACCTGTTTCTTGTTTGTCACATTCGGAATTTTCTGGGACTGCATTTGCCCAGATTTGAAAACCAAAAATAGTTGCCTCTAGGGATTTGTGTCCACACATAAGTATCAATGGACAATATGCTAATTTACTAAATTCTGAAAGTTAGAAAAGGAAATCACAAAAGCTATCTGGGACCTCAGAAAGCCCATCTGCAATTATTGCATGATCTCCAAAATCAGTCTATGCAAGCGAAATTATGTTCAGTATGAGTGTTGTCATTAGTGCCACTTTGAAAATTAAATTCATGATAAGTAATTTATCCTAAACTTATGATCTGTTGTTTTTTCAAACTTATGCAAAAACAAATCTTGAGGAAAAAAATACAGTATGCGATAGTTAATAATTATTAAGAGCCTCTTCTTTATTTATGAATACATTTTACCACATTGCAGTTGTTTTTTTTAATGAAAACTCAACCTATCATTCTTTTTGAGTTCTGCACATGTGGTGATACCTTATTTACACCAGGATGTTAATAAAATCAATGCTGACTATTCTCAGAATAAAGTACTTATATCCAAAGCTTTAAATTGCATAAGTCAAATAGTGTCCACTTTATGGACTTCTCAAAACATTAAAATTACTGTTCTGGATGCTCAGAATGCATCTGAGAGCGCTTCTGGGGGTCTAAAACGGCCCCCAGAAGCTGACGACCCCGGCCTATGGGCTTCGGCTCTGCGGGCCTCGCACTTTGTCCCCCCACCCCCCAATTTCTAGTTCTAAATTGCGCCTTTGTTTTTTTTCATTCGTGTAATTACCACTTCACTCGTTGACATTCATTATTTGTATAATGAAATACTGTCACTTTAAGGACAGTGGTATAGCACTGTCAAGCTACACATTTGCCCACTAGAAATTCTACATCCGGTTATCACCTTCAAAACAAAATATGTTAGCCCTCTTTTTTCCTGTGTACTCCCTGCAGTCCACGCTCTGCTTTCGTTTTGCGCTTTATTAAAAGAAACTTCCGATTTTCTTGCGCTGTCAGGCAGCTGAAGAAAGGAGGCGGCGTGTTATCGAATGTTTTGTCCGAGGGACGGGGTCGGACACGGAAACCTCCCACTACCCGACTGTCTCCGGGTGGATCTGGATCTACACCCCTCCACCCCCTCTGTCCCCCTCAGGCCCCGTCCTATCCTACAATGGACAGCAGCGGGAGATCGGTTCAGAGCCGCTGTTCTGTCCGGTTGCTCAGCCGATGACAGGAGGAAAAACCTCGGAGTGAGTCCATGTGGCCTGTGCGCTTTTTTTGTCCCGGTGCCTCTGCGGGCGCGCAGTGCGTGCATGCGCCGTGAGTAAAGAAGGCGGGAGGCCTCCCCTCAGTTCTATTTTATTTTATTTTTTTCTTCTACCCTCTTTTATTTCTGAGACATGATCGGTGCACCGAGTCGATTTCTTTAAATGTCCGCTGAGCGGATGGAGTGAATTGCGCAAAAACCAAAAAATAAAGGGGGGGTCAGAGACAGAGCGCAGTTTGGGTGCCGTGTGATGATAGGAGACACAATGACGCTCCTGTCTCTTCTGGGTCGGATCATGCGTTATTTTCTCCTCAGGCCAGAGACACTGTTCCTGCTGTGCATCAGCCTGGCGCTGTGGAGCTACTTCTTCCACACGGACGAGGTGAAGACCATCGTCAAGTCGAGCCGGGATGCGGTGAAGATGGTGAAGGGGAAAGTGGCGGAGATGATGCAGAACGATCGGCTGGGAGGCCTCAGCGTGCTGGACGCCGAGTTCTCCAAAACCTGGGAGTTCAAGAATAAGAACGTAGCTGTTTACTCCATCCAGGGCAGGCGGGACCACATGGAGGACCGCTTCGAGGTGCTCACCGACATCACCAACAAGAGCCACCCGTCCATCTTCGGTATATTTGACGGGCACGGCGGAGAGGTAGGAGATATGATTCGGTGTGGTCGGCAAAAAAGAGCGAAAATCTTAAGGTACTTGGTATTTGGTGCACCAGGTTCTGTCCTGAAATAACTGCAAATATTGAATAACTGCAAATATTTACCCAAGTCTGCACCAGTAAATTCTCCTGATCAGCAGGTACCAGCATGCCTCATCTTAGGAGCTCTGGATCCAAGATAGGGTTGGATAAGGGTCAGAGGTCAGAGCGGACCTGACTGAATAATTTTACCAGCTACCAGCCCTATTAATACGAAAACAATTCATATCCATGTGTAATTAGAGCCTCAGCTCTTAATCAGTTATTGAGTTAAATTGACTGACAACTATTTTGACAAATGATTAATCGTTAAATTGACTGACAACTATTTTGACAAATGATTAATCGTTTTGAGTCATTTAAAAATATTCATATTATCTGATTTCAGTTTTTTATGTATATTTTCTGGTTTGTTTTCATTCATTGTTTCTTTAGTGTTCTCTGGCTATGGACAAAACAAGACATTTGAAGGCATTGTCTTAGGCTTTGGAGGTCACTTATCAACATTTTTCACATTTTTATTTTGACATTTTAAGGCTCTAACAACTAATCCATTGATTATTTCCTTGATTTTCATTTTAAATTGAAGAAAAAAGTAAATAACGCAATGCTAAAATATCCTCGGCTGCATGAGCATTGTCTTCTTCATAATTTTCAGTTGTTTAATTGGTATTCCAGTGCAAAGTATTTTATATATATATATATATATATATATATATATATATATATATATATATATATATATATATATATATATATATATGAGGCGGATTGCAGCGTCGGCTCGCAGCCGCTGCGACACTCCGCCACAGGAAAACCACCTCCATTGGAAGCCTTAAGGACAAGTTGGAACATGTCCAGCTGTTAAACAATTTCTCATATACTCACTCCACTGAAAGCCATCAAAAGCCGCCTGGATTTTACCATTGGTTATCAACACGGAGGTGTTGATAACTGTGCCGCCGCACCGCGCCGGCTGCGTCCCGACGCGCGGACCCGTCCGCACGTCTTTCATTAAAAAAATCTCCTTTAACAGTGGAATATTCGGATAAAATGCTGAAACCGACTTCTTCTGAAACTTCTGTTCTCTCACGACGTCCTGGATCAATAGAGACTGAAATGTGGAGGTTTTCAGCTTGAAACAGGCTGACGACGGCACCTGGGAGTGCTGCAAGATATCTCGCTCCGTGGGAAGTCCTTAAAGCGACAGTATCACCTCAAAATCTCTCATCAGCCGTTAAAATTTTCACCGAAAACCAGCTTAATTTTTCGAACCGTGTCCACTTCGATGTGTCTCACAGGTTTAGAAAAAATTTTGATCAAACAAAGCGCCAGTCTCTCAGCAACTTCTCAGACAAAGGAATTCCGACGAGGGGCTGGACGACTCCTCCCACAAGGAGTGCTCACAGGCGAATGACGTCACCGACAGGCGTGGAAAAACTCACGCATGCGCACGAGGGTTCAAGCATGTCTGACGTAAAATCATATGAATGAAATCCATATAGTTTTTGAAAAAAATAAAAAGGACCTATACTTTATTGACAGACCTCGTGTGTGTATATATAATTTACATTTATTATTTACATTAATTATTAAGAGCCTATTGTCTTATGTACAATTTGTACATGTTCAATTTATTGTCACCATTTTAATATTGTTGTGTCTGTCTATTGTTGATTTTATATATTTTATTTTATTTTATTTTTTTCTCCATGAATTAGGAGGTTCAATAAATCAAATCAAATCAATAAAACCCCGCTATTAATCAGTAAATAAATAATATTTATGTTTTAACAGTGTCTGCGGGAGGGTGTGCGTGTGCGCATACATGAGCTTTTGACAAGCGCAGAAGTTAGCTTTGAGTTAGCGGAAGTTAGCGTGCATGCTGACGTCCACGAAATGTCTTGTAAATCACTTCAGATGTGTTATCAGGTTACAAAAACAGCATTTTCAGTTTTAGAAGTGTTTATTTCTTGCTAGCTTTTACATAATATATGACAAAGAGGTTATATGTACAAACAAACAAAATAGAATTTGCAGCTAGCTAGACCAGCCACTGATGTCATGGTGGCGCTCTACTCTGATTGGCTGTCACACCTGACCCTCAAAAAAAGAGGAACAGAATGAAACAGAATGTGTCTTCTTAACCTCTTAAAATAGGTCAAGGTTAGCCATCTCTGAACTTGACCAAGGTCTGTGTCCCAAGAATGTTCCATGTGACTTTGAAGACTCTAGCAGTCATAGGACTGGACTTATGCAGAGCACAGATGGACATACAGATGGATAAACAGACAGACGGTTGAACGCAAAGTCTTCGCAATACTCGATGACCGTATTTGATGGCCTCGGGTACTAATATGTAGTTGAAGCCTTACATGTACTCTGTTCTGAAACTGGAAGTGCCGCAAGTATAACAATGATGTCATAGTAGAGGTCCAGACCCATGTTTTACTCACTGGACATGTCCAACTATAAGTACTAGTTTATAGTCAAACGTTTGTATGTTGTGAAGGTACTCATGCATTGTGGGAGTCATGGGTTGTGTTTTTCCTTATTTGTACAACCTGCTTTGTGTTTATCCTGCACTGGACACAAACTTACAACCTCTGGTATTTGAGGCTGGCCCTCAAACAAAGAGGCCAGGACCGAAGGCCTTACTTTTAAGATTTTTTTTTTTCCCCTGAGATTTCTAGCTCTAAGACTGACTTATTTCACACTGGTGAATTATCTTGCTTGGTCCTTAACAAAAACCAGTATAGGATCATGTCTGGGCCCATTGGTGTCTTTGGTTATCTCCAGATTTTGTGACATCAAACGTCTCTAACTTTCCCCTGGATGGGATGCCAGTCCCATGCAGGTTACGTCTCCAGCCCAGGCCAGTACCCATTTACAGCTGGGTGGACTGAGACATTCATTTTCATTTTCTGCCACTTATATGTCTCTAGGTCATGGTGGCAGTAGACCAAGCAGCTCAACCCACACTTCCCTATCCTCAGCCAAGTTCTTTCACTGTTCCTGGGAAATCCCGATGCATTCCCACTACAGCTGGAAAAAAATAATACTTCCATTGTGTCCTGGATCTTCCCTGGGACCTCCTTCCTGTTGGATGTGCCTGGAAGACCTACCTAGGGATACAATCAGAGGACATCCTCACCAGATGTCCAAACCACCTCAACTGGCTCCTTTTGATGTAAAGAAGCAGCGGCTATACGCCAAGTCCTTCTCGGAGAGTCAAGCTTCTTATCCCTGTCTCACAGTGTAAGCCCAGATAAACGATGGAGGAATCTCATTTCCGGCGCTTGTATCTGCGACTTTGTTCTTTTGGTCATTAACTAAAGTTCATGACCATAGGTGATGATACGAGTGTAAATCCAGTGGTAAACTGAGTCACGCCTGAGACAGAGACCATGTAGATTAATTGTCTTGTCTCAGGACATAGACAGGTAACATGACCAGGATTTGCATCCAGGTTTACATATTGGCATGCCAATATGCTCCCCCCAACACACACACACTGGCAGCTATTCCTACACTGAAGTAATCCTGACATCTATAAGGGCCTACGACTACTTCATTAGTAAAAATGTTTTGAGGAAATGTTCTTCTGAGACCCCTCACATAACAAAGCTGGAAACCCCTAACCCTCAGGCTTCACCCGGCCTCCGGGCAGCCAATTCAACACCCTCCTTTTATGGAGTTGTTACATTATATGATATATAAGGGTAACTTAAATTAATAAAGGGTACAAATAGCAATGAGTGGAATTGCCACAGAGATTTCAGGTTCTCATAGGAACGTAGAGGCACGAACAAACATCCATTGTCTTGCTGATTTCATACTCCCCTCCCCATCCTGCATTGTATTCTTTTGTGTGAACACGGGCACTCGGTAGTTGCATTGGGATTGATCACACAGTCTTTGTGTGTGTGTGTGTGTGTGTGTGTGTGTGTGCATGTGGTATATGTGTGTGCTGGTTTTTGTCTGTCTTCTTTCCAGTGGCTGTGTTGACAGGGGTCAGTGGTTTCTTATGTGCTTGAAGGCCACGTGCTTCTGGGAGCCATCTGTCCCAGGAGCTTTCTCACTTAATAACATTGTGACCTCTGCTTTAGAATACATGCTTCATGTTTCCAATCGTTTATTATCATGGAATTAATACCACCCAGAAGTGTCTTCCAAGGCATTAAAATGTGCCAAAACATGGATAGTAAGTACACTCAGTTTGTCTGCATTATAAAAGAAAAAGTAAGATGGGATGTGGGTCAGAGTTGTTGAATTTAGGCATTTATTATTCTGGAAATCTAAAAGATGTGACTACCAAATCCTTCGTCAATCCAGCATCCACTAACCATCCAGGTAGGCACATACATCTGTGGGGTAGTCAGCAGGCAAAACAAAGTTACTTTTTCAATTGGCCCAGTTCAAATTTCACCAGATGTGGACAGTCTTGACCTTATATTATACTCTTTTAATTCAGTTTAATTCAGTGAATTACAAGATAATAAGATAAGCATTTATTGATTTTGAGTTATTGGGTTATCCAGCGGGAGGGGTCTGTTTGTTGTTTTCTCGATTAGGCTAGTCTTTAGTGTCATTGTACAGTGGGGGGGCGACTGGGTTGATCCATTAATAAAATGAGTTAATACATCAGTCTATCTCATCTGTTCATTCGTTCCCTGGATTTTACAGCGTACATGCTGAGGTTTTTCCAGAGCCGACTAATAAAATATTATTATTCAGACAATTTTGTTTTTGCCTATTTTAGGTTGGGAAAATGGAAATTTCATCACACAGCATGGTTAGCGGGTAAGAATGTAAATGCATCCATCTCAAAAGTTGTTAATAAAATATAATTTAATGATGTGGCTATTTGGGCAGCACGATGACTTAGTGGTTAGCACTGTTGCCTCACAGCAAGAAGGTCATGGGTTTGATTCCCCCCTGTAGCCTTTCTGTGTGGAGTTTGCATGGATTCTCTCCAGATGCTCTGGCTTCCTCCCTCATCCAAAGACATGCATGTTAGGTGAAATGGAAAATTCAAATTGTGCATAGGTATGTGAATGTCTCAGCCGAGTCTCACGCTTTTTTTCTGCCCCATCACGAAAAGCGTCCCATTTTTGTGACACTTTGTTTTTTTTTTATTTTGCTATTTCCCGCCTCACACCCTTTGATCGCTAGGATGGGCTCCACCCCCGGTGACCCTTAATTGGAGGAAGTGGTTGATGGTGGGTGATCTGGCTATTCATATATATATTATACCAACACAACACAGACTTGTTTACCGCCACTTTATCAGTTGAGTTTGAGTTAAGGTTCTTGGTAATTTGATATTTCAAATCAAAGCATATTCTTAATTATACTGTTGTACTTAATCAACTTACTTAAACAAAACTTACAAAATGAGAGATAAACAACAATTTAAAAAAAAAGTAAAGTCTTATTTTGGAAAATCACTACAAATATTTACCTATAATCTCCAGGGAAGGATTTTAGAGACCTTTGAGTTCCAACATGGCGGCTTAGTGGTTAGCACTGTTGCCTCACAGCAAGAAGGTCATGGGTTCGAGGCCCACCTGTGGTCTTTCTGTGTGGAGTTTGCATGTTGTCCCCGTGTTTGCGTGAGTTTCCTCCCATATTTAAAGACATGCAGGTTAGGTGAATTGGAAACTATATAACTGTCCAGTTCTCTCTTGCAAAAGAGGTTTCGATCTCAATGGGACTAACCTGGTTAAATAAAGATTAATTTAAACTATCTGAGGAAATGATTCATCAAGCAATACATTTTCATGCACCATGAAGGTTAATAAATAAACACAATCACTTTGAAGGTCCAGAGCTGCTGTTGTGTTTCTGCTGCTGTATGATGAAATCACACCAGATTAGTTGCATAATTCCTTGTGGATTTTGTACTTCAAAGACAGACACAACAAACAGAGGGTATTTGCCCGTACAACCGCCCTATTTGTTTCCCAAAAACAAATATTTATATATTTATCCTCCTTCTCTGTCCTGGTGCCTCTTTTTCTCCCTCTTTCCTCCCTTTCAGCTGTTTTCCTCACATTTGGTAAAGTGTTCATGTGTGTTTTTAAAATTTCAGGTCAAAGTCACAAAGGTTATTTGGTAATACAATGAGTCACTTTGACATCGGTATCAGCCACATACAGTGTTTAGAATCAATACACACTCATCTGGACATACGGAATTAAATACACCCATTCTCATGAACAGAAATCCAAATAAAAAGTACACGCTGACGGCAACAGTAAATTAGTGGCACTCGGAGCTAATGCTAAGGCTAATTTATGCTATGAAGTGGGCAAGTTTGAGGGAGGGCAAATAGCCCAGAGAGGAAATGGTTACCCAATAATCCAGCATCGGCTTTAAGGAAAAGGGTAAATAACACGCTTATCAAAATTATATCCAGACTGGATCACATGACCTGGTGATTACAAAGGGGTGGTTCATGGGTGATTGTGAGATCAAACTACCAACAAAACTGTGTAATTTACTTGTACTGTCTTGTTCTCCTGTCCGATTAATGATCTACTATCTCATGAAAATGTCATCCACCTGCATGTCCACAGATTGATGGAAGATTAGTGGCTGTTAGTGCTTGCCTGTCTGCTTGTGTACTTTGGATCAAAGATGAATGCCATCAAAACGGAATGTTGATAGGACTAATATTTTTGGAGAAACTACAGATGTTGGGTAACAACAGTGAACAATGAGTGTTGATAATTACATTGGACTCACACGTCACTCCAAATCATTATCGGGGTGAATGTGAGGCATAATTGTAAAGCGCTTTGAGCATCTGATGCAGATGGAGAAGCGCTATATAAATGCAGTCCATTTACCATTATAGAAACTTTGCATAATTTATTATCACCCTTGAAAAATGTCAGCCACTAATTTTATAAACACTACATAATCTCGAGCCCATGGACCCCCACGGGCAATGTGCTAGTGTGTGTGTGTATATATATGTATATATATATATATATATATAGGAGACAACTGTGTGTGTGTGTGTGTGTACGACCCAATCTCATGCCAAGTTTGTGATAGAATCACGAAAAGTGACTTAATCTATTAGTTTGTGATACCATTACAAAATTATGTCCTGATGGTATTGCATTTGGGGTAACAAAGTGGGACGGGGTGACAAGGAGTTATGGTTAGGATTATGGTTAGGATTTTGGGTTAAAAAAAATAGAGGCTGTAACTTGACCACATCATGAAAATGTGATGCATTTCATCACAGAATCACATCAAAGGCACAAGACTTGGCTGGTGTGTATGTTTTTCCTTCTCCTGTCCAAATGACACCTCAGAACTGAGCCAAACTTGGCACACATATACTTTGGCATTCGGGGCATGACATATGCTGTTGGGCACAGTAGTAGTAACAGCACCTGTCTCTTCTTGAGGCAGTTTTATTCGCACTTAATAGTTCTCTGGTATCCGGGATAGGTGGGAGGTGATAGCTTTGTCAGTGAAGATGAAGATTTCATTTCAATCTCTTCATCAAACCCACCCTGGGGCGAATAATCGGCTTTTTATATATATATATATATATATATATATATATATATATATATATATATATATATATATATATATATATATATATATATATATATATACACATTAAGCATTTTCAGGAACTACAAATAAAATGGGAGACCCACTTCTCCTACTGCTATCCTGACTTGTCCCATATCAGGGGGTTTGGCAATGAGGTGCAGCCAAGTCGACTGAGCGGCAACAATGAGAAATGACCAATTTGAGAAGGATTTCCCCTATATATGTATCTTGAATTCATACAGACATTTTTAAAATAATACACTGCATACTTATGTTTTTAAGTGTATAAAGTTGCTGGATTTTAGGCTAAATTTCTTTATTCTTAAATAATAATAATAATAATAACACGAATAATATATTATTCTTACACAAAAGTCACACTTATGTAAACTGCAAATAATCCTCCGCTCACCTGCACCCGATTCGTGGGAGGCGGTCTGTACGGATCACAGATCAGCCAGGAAAGCTCCGAAAGAGTTAACAACACAAAAAATAAATCATTTCACCTCATTAGAAAGAAAAGTTGAACTTGTCCATTTCAGGCAGGGTTATAGGAGGTCTGCGTTGCCCCCCACACACATATATACAGTTATCACTAATAGGGAAATATTAGGTTCTTTTATGTGGTGAGTGATCTCAAAAAGGATTGGACAGGAAACGGACTTCAAAGTTTAGATGTTGTATTGAAAGGTGCCTACACTGAGAGAGTCATCTATCAGTGCTAGGGTCTTTGAACAGATCACATGCAACATCTAGAACAAAGAGCCCAGATTTTCTCTCTACGCTACCTTTTATTTCTGCGCCTAGGCCGGCCCCATGTGGGCGGTCCTTAGCCTGTTGTGAATCAGTGGCTATGTGATTGGTTGCAAAGTGAAGTAAAGTAGGCAGTTATAGGCGGGTGTCTGTTCACGTTGCGTTCAAGGCTGTATGTAAAAAACATATGGTGTTTGTCTGCGTGTCACGCAGCAAATCAGAATGTTCCATCATGTTGTCCAAATAGATGTGAATATTTTGGCTTTATCAATTAGACAGCTGTAAAAAGATCAGATGGTTTCATCAATTAGACGGCTATAGTCAGGGTCAGAATCAGAAAAAGATCTTCAGGCATTTTTGAGTAAAAGTTGGCAAACAACTTTTTCTAAATGTGTTTTTTGTGCTGAATCCATTTTTTATGTTTCCCAAACTGTACCTCCCATGTGGAACCCAGTAGGGGGCGCTTTTTGTAAAAAAATTGAAGTTTTTCCATTATTTTGAGTATAAAACATGTACATCTTCAAAAAGTGAAATTGCAGAAAGTTGCATATATCCCTTAGCTTGATTAGTACCAAATTTGGCTTTAATTGGATGAAAGAAACTCTCAAAAACAGACCTTGAGGTAATGTACAAATTACCAATTTTGATGATACAATAAAGATTGTAGCCAAAATTAATGGTCTCGGTGACTTTACTGGCCACCCCTTAATGTCTGCTTGTCAGAATATATCCCGCATTGTCATCTGGAATAAATAAGTCACTAGACTGTATAGCCCAGGTCAGAATCACCAAAATGTGTACAGGAGGCATGAAGAGCCTCTGGCATTTCTGAGTGGGCACATAGACTTTTGGCAAAAGCTGGCAAGGGAACTTTTGTAAGGATAATTTTTTTGTGCTGAATCCATTTTTGGTGTTTTGCCAAGCAGTAATACTGGATGTGACAATTATAACTGAAATTTAATTTCTCATTGTAGTCATTAAAATATCTTATTTCATCCCCATATTTCAAGCATACTGTTGTGTGGGCCGCTGAAGAGGAGGTACTGCTGGCTCACCACCACCGGATGGCGCCCTGCTTGGAGTGCGGGCTTCAAGCACAAGAGGGCGCCAGAACCACTGGGAGTGACAGCCGTCAATCATCCTCAACACCAGCTGTCACTCATCATCTCATCATCACCATCACCATAAAGGCCGGGTGGCGACTCCACCTCCTCGCCGAGAAATCTCCTACGATACAAGGTAATCTCTCTGCTGACTTATACGTCAAATAATAATCTGATCTGTTTTGCAGCTGTTTTTTCCTGGTGGTATTTCCTTGACTGGATTTTCGGAGCTGCACGTGTGTATGATTGGAGGTGGAGGCTCTCCCTCCACAAGAATCAATAATCAAGGTTGCTGGGTGTGAGGATTCACACTCACTACCTTCTGTTTTTTCTGCCAGCAGTACCAGGGCCGACAACGGAGGACAGAGACCACCTGGGGACTCGGGGCTTGGCGGCTTCAGTGTTCTTCAGGCCGTTGGTGGTAGAAGCGGTGTGGGTCCCGGCTCTTCGTTCATCTGAGGTCTCCTATCTTCGAGCCTGCCCGCAATCCTCTTGTGTGTGATTGGCAGTACCTTTGTTTATTTTACGTTGTGTTCTTGTGCAACATTAAATTGTTACTCCTTCCCTTATCCATTGTCCGTTCATTAGCGCCCCCTGTTGTGGGTCCGTGTTACGACACCTTCCCAACAGGATTTCTCGGCCATTCGTCATGGATCCCGAGGGGCGTCAACCACAGCTTGAACAGCCAATGGGAGAACAGGGAGCGCAGGCGTCAGCAGGAGGCGTGGTAAGTGATCTGCAGCAAATCCTTACCGCTTTCACTGCTCAGTTACAGCTGGTAACTGAGCAAAATGCAAGCCTCAATCAGAGGATGGAGGCTCTCACCGCCAGAGTGGAAGCACGCGAGTCAAGCGTCGCTGCAGTGTCTCCTCCTGCTGGTCCGGGGCCTAATGTAGATGTTCCACTGGCCGTTCAACTACCCCCCCCACCGTCCCCTGAAGCTTACATAAGTCCTCCTGAACCGTACGGAGGCTGTGTGGAGACGTGCGCAGACTTCTTGATGCAGTGTTCGCTCGTTTTTGCACAGCGTCCAGTCATGTACGCGGCAGACGCCACCCGGGTGGCTTATGTAATTAATCTGCTTCGAGGTGAGGCACGCGCTTGGGCTACAGCGCTCTGGGAACAGCAGTCATGGCTTCTGACGTCATACGCTGGGTTTATACGGGAATTCAAACAGGTGTTTGATCATCCCAACAGAGGCGAGACCGCCTCGACCGTGCTGCTGTCACTGAGACAGGGGCGTCGGAGCGCGGCCGATTACGCTGTCGACTTCCGCATCGCGGCTGCGAGGTCGGGTTGGAATGACGTCGCGCTCCGCGCCGCCTTCATAAGCGGACTGTCTCCAGTACTGAAGGAGCATTTATTGGCTAAGGACGAACCGCAGACTTTCGACGGGCTTGTCACTCTGGTTATACGCTTAGACAACCGTTTGAATGAACACCGTCGGGAGCAGGCCGGGGGGCGTGGCCGGGCACAAGCCGTCCCTCTCTCTTCCGGGTCTGACGGGGTGACGTCGTCCTCACGCTCCATTGCCGGTGGGCTCCGTGTGGCTACAGCTCCCCCTGCTGACGAAGCTATGGACACGAGCAGGGCTAAAGTGAGATCAGATATTAAACAAAGGAGACTGGCCCGCGGGGAATGTTTTTACTGTGGCTCATGTGAGCACCTGTTAAAAGACTGCCCCAAACGGTCAAACACCAACGCCCGTCCTTAGACACTGGGCTAAGGGTGGGCCATAACATGTGCACGGGAAGTTCCCGCAAATCAGCACGAATCCCAGTGGTAATCCTGAGTGGGGATTTAACCCTTCACGCCCCAGCACTGGTGGACACGGGGTCCGAAGGGAATCTGTTGGATAGCAGATGGGCAAAGGAAGTGGGGCTCCCCCTAGTGGCTCTGCCTTCGCCCTTGAAGGTACGGGCACTAGATGGCACTCTACTCCCGCTAATCACACACCGGACCCAGCCTGTGACCCTGGTTGTGTCTGGGAATCACCGGGAGGAGATAGTGTTTTACGTGACATCTTCTACCTCCCGAGTGATTTTGGGTTTTCCTTGGATGGTGAAGCACAATCCCCGGATCGATTGGCCGTCTGGGGTCGTGGTGCAGTGGAGCGAAACCTGCCACCGGGAGTGTTTAGGATCCTCGGTTCCCCCCGGAATGACGGCTAAGGAGGAGGTTAAAACCCCTCCCAATCTGACGGCGGTGCCAGGGGAGTACCATGATCTGGCTGACGTCTTCAGCAAAGATCTGGCGCTCGCCCTTCCACCACACCGACCGTACGATTGTGCCATCGATTTGGTTCCGGGCAGTGAGTTCCCGTCCAGTAGGCTGTACAATCTCTCACGTCCGGAACGCGAATCAATGGAAACCTACATCCGGGACTCCTTGGCCGCCGGGTTGATCCGGAACTCCACCTCCCCGATGGGTGCTGGTTTCTTTTTTGTGGGCAAGAAAGACGGCGGACTTCGTCCATGCATCGATTACAGGGGATTGAACGAGATCACGGTTCGCAATCGATACCCATTGCCCCTCTTGGATTCGGTGTTCACACCCCTGCATGGAGCCAAAATATTCACCAAACTCGATCTTAGGAATGCGTACCATCTAGTTCGGATCCGGAAGGGAGATGAATGGAAGACAGCATTTAACACCCCGTTGGGTCATTTTGAGTACCTGGTCATGCCGTTCGGTCTCACTAACGCCCCCGCGACGTTCCAAGCCTTGGTTAATGACGTCCTGCGGGACTTCCTGCACCGGTTTGTCTTCGTGTATCTGGATGATATACTCATCTTTTCCCCGGATCCTGAGACCCATGTCCGGCATGTACGTCAGGTCCTACAGCGGTTGTTAGAAAACCGGCTGTTTGTGAAGGGCGAGAAGTGTGAGTTTCACCGCACGTCTCTGTCCTTCTTAGGGTTTATCATCTCCTCCAACTCCGTCGCCCCGGATCCGGCCAAGGTTGCGGCGGTGAGGGATTGGCCCCAACCAACGAGCCGTAGGAAGCTGCAACAGTTCCTCGGCTTCGCAAACTTCTACAGGAGGTTCATTAAGGGTTACAGTCAGGTCGTTAGCCCCCTGACCGCCCTGACCTCCACCAAAGTCCCCTTCACCTGGTCGGACCGGTGCGAGGCCGCGTTTAGGGAGTTGAAACGCCGGTTTTCATCTGCTCCAGTTCTGGTGCAGCCTGATCCTACTCGCCAGTTTGTAGTAGAGGTGGACGCCTCAGACTCAGGAATAGGAGCCGTGCTGTCCCAGAGCGGGGAGTCCGATAAGGTTCTCCATCCTTGTGCCTACTTTTCCCGCAGGTTGACCCCCGCTGAACGGAACTATGACGTGGGCAATCGAGAACTCCTCGCGGTGAAGGAGGCTGTAGAAGAGTGGAGACACCTGTTGGAGGGGGCTACGGGGCCTTTCACGGTTTTTACGGACCACCGGAACCTGGAGTACATCCGGACCGCCAAGCGGCTGAACCCCAGGCAAGCCCGCTGGTCCCTGTTCTTCGCACGCTTTGACTTCCGGATCACCTACCGCCCCGGGACCAAAAATCAACGATCTGATGCATTGTCCCGGGTGCACGAAGAGGAAGCCAAGGTCGGGTTGTCGGACCCCATCGACACCATCCTTCCCGAGTCCACTGTCGTGGCTACCCTCACCTGGGACGTGGAGGAGATCGTCCGGGAGGCCCAGACTAAGAACCCGGACCCGGGAAACGGTCCGAAGAATAGACTCTACGTTCCACCAGAGGCTAGGGCTGCCGTCTTGGACTTCTGCCACGGATCCAAGCTCTCCTGTCATCCTGGAGTGCGTAGGACCGTGGCAGTAGTCCAGCAGCGCTTCTGGTGGGCGTCACTGGAAGCCGACGTCCGGGACTACGTCCAGGCCTGCACCACCTGTGCCAGGGGCAAGGCGGACCATCGCAAGACCAGGGGTCTCCTCCAACCCCTGCCTGTGCCTCATCGCCCCTGGTCCCACATCGGTCTGGACTTCGTCACGGGCCTCCCGCCGTCCCAGGGCAACACCGCCATACTGACGATAGTGGACCGGTTCTCCAAGGCGGCCCACTTCGTGGCCCTCCCGAAGCTCCCAACGGCCCAGGAGACGGCAGACCTCCTGGTTCACCACGTCGTGCGTCTGCATGGGATACCGTCGGACATCGTCTCGGATCGTGGTCCCCAGTTTTCCTCGCAGGTCTGGAGGAGTTTTTGTAAGGAACTGGGGGCCACCGTGCGTCTCTCGTCCGGGTACCACCCACAGACGAACGGCCAGGCAGAGCGGGCGAACCAGGAACTTGAACAGGCTCTTCGTTGTGTCACCTCCGCTCACCCGGCGGCCTGGAGTAACCATCTGGCCTGGATCGAGTACGCTCACAACAGCCAAGTATCCTCTGCCACCGGCCTCTCCCCCTTTGAAGCGTGTCTGGGCTACCAGCCCCCGTTGTTCCCACTTGTGGAGGGAGAGGTCGGGGTACCCTCGGTCCAGGCCCACCTGCGGAGGTGCCGCCGGGTGTGGCGGGCCGCCCGCTCTGCCCTGTTGCAGGCCCGGACGAGGGCCAAGGCCCATGCAGACCGCCGGCGTTCCCCGGCCCCTACATACCAACCAGGGCAGGAGGTGTGGCTATCCACCAAAGATATCCCGCTCCAGGTGACCTCCCACAAACTCAAGGACCGCTTCATCGGGCCGTTCCCCATCGCCAAGATCCTCAGTCCGGCCGCAGTGAAGCTAACTCTCCCGGCTTCACTGCGGATCCATCCGGTTTTTCATGTTTCCAAACTCAAGCCATACCACACCTCACCGCTCTGCTCCCCCGGACCCGACCCACCTCCTGCCCGGATCATCGACGGGGAGCCGGCATGGACCGTTCGTCGGCTCCTGGACGTCCGTCGGATGGGTCGGGGCTTTCAGTACTTGGTGGACTGGGAGGGTTACGGACCCGAGGAACGCTCCTGGGTGAAGAGGAGCTTCATCCTGGACCCGGCCCTTTTGGTCGATTTCTACCACCGACACCCAGACAGGCCTGGTCGGGCGCCAGGAGGCGCCCGTTGAGGGGGGGGTCCTGTTGTGTGGGCCGCTGAAGAGGAGGTACTGCTGGCTCACCACCACCGGATGGCGCCCTGCTTGGAGTGCGGGCTTCAAGCACAAGAGGGCGCCAGAACCACTGGGAGTGACAGCCGTCAATCATCCTCAACACCAGCTGTCACTCATCATCTCATCATCACCATCACCATAAAGGCCGGGTGGCGACTCCACCTCCTCGCCGAGAAATCTCCTACGATACAAGGTAATCTCTCTGCTGACTTATACGTCAAATAATAATCTGATCTGTTTTGCAGCTGTTTTTTCCTGGTGGTATTTCCTTGACTGGATTTTCGGAGCTGCACGTGTGTATGATTGGAGGTGGAGGCTCTCCCTCCACAAGAATCAATAATCAAGGTTGCTGGGTGTGAGGATTCACACTCACTACCTTCTGTTTTTTCTGCCAGCAGTACCAGGGCCGACAACGGAGGACAGAGACCACCTGGGGACTCGGGGCTTGGCGGCTTCAGTGTTCTTCAGGCCGTTGGTGGTAGAAGCGGTGTGGGTCCCGGCTCTTCGTTCATCTGAGGTCTCCTATCTTCGAGCCTGCCCGCAATCCTCTTGTGTGTGATTGGCAGTACCTTTGTTTATTTTACGTTGTGTTCTTGTGCAACATTAAATTGTTACTCCTTCCCTTATCCATTGTCCGTTCATTAGCGCCCCCTGTTGTGGGTCCGTGTTACGACACCTTCCCAACACATACGAATAGAATATCTAAAATTCCTGAGTCATTTATTTTGGAGCCACTAGCAGACTATTGTCCTCAGATTAAAGTCTTTAAATAAAGTTCAGAGTTATACAAGAAATTTATTTTTTGAATTCAAAAGTAAATTACTTTCGCCCGTTATTTCCATACATCATTTGAATATTGTTCATCAGAATTAAAGACAAATGTGGGTATTCACTTCTACCATTGAGAATGTCTTAAAACTTTGCAGGAAGTTGAAGAAGAGATTTATAAGCCACATTATGAAAAAAATAGGGGGTCATCGCACTTTTTTTAAAAATTATGAGACTTTTTCTATTTACATGTTAAATGAATGGGAAATTGTTAATATGTAGGTTTTTGACTACAAAAAGTGATATAAAAATAATTCTACCATTGATTTTTGGTCTATATTTGTACAATACTAAGATTACATTTTATACTATAAATTAAAGTGAAAAAAATGGGGGTCACCAGCAAAATGAAAATAGTCCCAGACTATTGTTTGGAATTGATCAGCTGCAGTTGTGCTTCAAGATGTACGAGGTCTGTTAGAAAAGTATCTGACCTTTTTATTTTTTTCAAAAACCTGATGGATTTGAATCACGTGTGCTTGCATGAGCCAACCTTGAACCTTCGTGGGCATGCGTGAATTTTTCACGCCTGTCGATTGCGTCATTTGCTTGTAAGCAGCCTTTGTGTAAGGATGGGTGGAGTCTCTCGTCGTTTTTTCTTTGCAAGGTAATGGCGGAACGACTGGAGCAGCGCGACTGCATCAAATTTTGCCAGAAACTGGGCGACAGCCAGGTGGAAACCATTCGGATTATTCAGACGGCTTTCGGTGACGATCCTATGGGCATCACACAGATTAAGGAGAGGTACAACCGGTTTAAAGACGGCCGCACAACGGTGGAGAGCGTGCCGCGCTCCAGTCGGCCATCAACATGCTGAAATGACCAGATCATTTCAAAGTGAACGCTGTGGTGATGTGGGACCGTTGTGTGACTTAAGGCTGCTCGATTATGGAAAAAATCAGTATCACGATTATTTAGGTAATTACTGAAATCACGATTATTCAAACGATTTTTTTTTTGTTACACAATGCATTTATTCAGCATTTCTCTCACTCTAAAAAAAAAAAAATAGTTATAGACAGTGTGCGCAAAGCCTCCAAATTGAAAATGTACTGTACCTTACCTGTATAAACAAACTCTCAGCCGTTATTGTGCCGAACGCACGTAATCTGTTCTTGAGACTTTTGCAGACTTAACTGGTGATTACTCGCAGCTGGAGCTGGGGTTTGCGGATTGTGGAGGAGTTGACGCTCTTCACTCCTCACATGAAACTCGATAAGTAGTCATTCAGGCGCTGCACGTTACTGTGTTACTGTGTTTGAGGTGGAGGTGGAATCTCCACCATTGTTGTTACTGGGTGTACACACACCCACATCTTACTGTTTCTGCTCCTCGCCAGCAGTACCAGATCCGACACTCGGAGACGGTGGCCACCTGGGGACTCGGGACTTGGCGGCTCCAGTATTCTCCAGGTTCGGTGGCGGAGGAAATCGTGTGGTTCCGGTTCTTCTCAGGACAGACGTCTTCTATCCTCGAGCCTGCCCACACATCACCTTTGTGGATTGACTGTTTGCAAAATTCTGTAGTCCTCTGTATTGTGGTTGTGCTCATTCACAACAGTAAAGTGTTCATATTCGACTCTTTCATTGTCCGTTCATTTACGCCCCCTGTTGTGGGTCCGTGTCACTACACTTTCCCAACAGGATATCTCGGCCAGCGTCATGGATCCCGAGGGGCGTCACCCATCTGTTGAACAGCCAATGGAAGAGCAGGGTGCACGGGCGTCTGCAGGAGGCGTGATTGGTGAGTTGCAGCAAATCCTCACCGCCTTTACCGCTCGGTTGGATCTGATGACCGAGCAAAACGTCATCCTTAATCGCAGGATGGAGGCTCTCACCGCACAGGTGGAAGCGCGCGCTCAGGGCGCTGCTGCAGCTCCTCCTCCTGCCGACCCAGTGCAGAATATAGACGTTCCACTGGTCGTTCAACGACCCCCCCCACCATTCCCTGAAGCATACATAAGTCCCCCAGAGCCGTACGGAGGTTGTGTGGAGACGTGCGCGGACTTTCTTATGCAGTGCTCGCTCGTCTTTGCACAACGTCCCGTCATGTACGCGTCTGACGCCAGTAAGGTGGCTTATGTAATTAACTTGCTTCGTGGTGAGGCACGCGCTTGGGCTACAGCGCTTTGGGAGCAAAATTCTCGGCTCCTTACCACTTATACTGGGTTTGTGAGGGAGTTCAGAACGGTTTTTGATCACCCTAACAGAGGAGAGACCGCTTCAACAGTGCTGCTGTCAATGAGACAGGGGCGCCGGAGCGCAGCCGAATATGCAGTCGACTTCCGCATCGCGGCTGCGAGGTCCGGCTGGAATAAGGTTGCGCTCCGCGCCACCTTCATAAACGGACTGTCGTCGGTCCTGAGGGAGCACCTGGTAGCGAAGGACGAACCGCAGGCTTATTGATCTCGTTATACGGTTAGACAATCGGTTTGAGGAACGCCGTCGGGAGTGAGACGAAGGACGTGGCCGAGTACGCGCCGTCCCTCTCCCTTCCGGGTCCGAAAAGGTTCCGCCCTCCCCACGCTCCACAGCCTCAACGCTCCGTGTGGCTACAGCTCCCCCTGCTGACGAAGCTATGGACACGAGCAGGGCCACATTTTACAGACAGAGGAGGCTGGCCTGCGGGGAGTGCTTTGTCTGCGGCTCGAGTGAGCACCAGCAGAGAGACTGCCCCAAGCGGTTTAAACATCAACACCCGCCCCTAGAAACTGGGCTTAGGGTGGGCCAAGACATTCACGTGGGACACACACATATTTCCACACGACTCCCAGTTACAATCCTGAGCGGGGATTTAACCCTTCAAGCCCCAGCACTGGTGGACACGGGGTCAGAAGGGAATCTGCTAGACAGCAGATGGGCTAGGGAGATAGGGCTCCCTCTGGTGGCGCTCCCTTCGCCATTGCAGGTGCGGGCACTAGATGGCACCCTTCTCCCTTTAATCACGCACAAGACACAACCTGTAACTCTGGTGGTGGTGTCTGGAAATCATCGGGAGGAGATCGAGTTTTTTGTGACTCCTTCTACCTCCAGAGTGATTTTGGGCTTCCCGTGGATGTTGAAACACAATCCCCGGATTGATTGGCCGTCTGGGGTGGTGGTTCAGTGGAGCGAAACCTGCCATCGGATGTGTTTAGGTTCCTCGGTTCCTCCCGGTTTACAGGCTAAAGAGGAGGTCAAAGTCCCTCCCAATCTGACGGCGGTGCCGGTTGAATACCACGATCTTGCTGACGTCTTCAGCAAGGATCTGGCACTCACCCTTCCCCCGCACCGTCCGTACGATTGTGCCATTGATTTGATTCCAGGTGTGGAGTTCCCGTCCAGCAGGCTGTACAACCTCTCACGAACTGAGCGCGAATCAATGGAGACCTACATCCGGGACTCATTAGCTGCCGGGCTGATCCGGAATTCCTCCTCCCCGATGGGTGCAGGTTTCTTTTTTGTGGGCAAGAAAGATGGCGGACTCCGTCCATGCATTGATTACAGGGGGCTGAATGAGATTACGGTTCACAATCGATACCCGTTGCCCTTGTTAGATTCCGTGTTCACCCCCCTGCATGGAGCCAAAATCTTTACAAAGTTGGATCTTAGGAATGCGTATCACCTGGTTCGGGTCCGGAAGGGAGACGAGTGGAAGACGGCATTTAACACCCCATTAGGTCATTTTGAGTACCTGGTCATGTCGTTCGGCCTCACTAACGCCCCCGCGACGTTCCAAGCTTTGGTTAATGATGTCTTGCGGGACTTCCTGCACCGATTCGTCTTCGTATATCTGGACGATATACTCATCTTTTCTCCGGACCCTGAGACTCATGTCCAGCATGTACGTCAGGTCCTGCAGCGGTTGTTGGAGAACCGGCTGTTTGTGAAGGGCGAGAAGTGCGAGTTCCACCGCACTTCTTTGTCCTTCCTGGGGTTTATCATCTCCTCCAACTCAGTCGCCCCTGATCCGGCCAAGGTTGCGGCGGTGAGACATTGGCCCCAACCAACAAGCCGTAGGAAGCTGCAACAGTTCCTCGGCTTTGCAAATTTCTACAGGAGGTTCATTAAGGGCTACAGTCAGGTAGTTAGCCCCCTGACAGCCCTGACCTCTCCAAAAGTCCCCTTCACCTGGTCGGATCGGTGCGAAGCCGCATTCAAGGAGTTGAAACGCCGGTTCTCGACTGCACCAGTTCTGGTGCAGCCCGACCCTAGCCGCCA
The DNA here is from genome assembly GCF_902500255.1 of Thalassophryne amazonica. Classification (NCBI taxonomy): domain Eukaryota; kingdom Metazoa; phylum Chordata; class Actinopteri; order Batrachoidiformes; family Batrachoididae; genus Thalassophryne; species Thalassophryne amazonica. The sequence goes on from NC_047114.1 coordinate 69,317,335, forward strand.
GTTTGTGGTTGAAGTGGACGCCTCTGACTCAGGGATAGGAGCCGTGCTATCCCAGAGCGGAGAGACCGATAAGGTTCTTCACCCGTGTGCCTACTTTTCTCACAGGTTGACCCCGGCTGAACGGAACTATGACGTCGGCAACCGAGAACTCCTTGCGGTGAAAGAGGCTCTTGAGGAGTGGAGACACCTGTTGGAGGGAGCGTCTGTGCCGTTCACGGTTTTCATTGACCATCGGAACCTGGAGTATATCAGGACCGCCAAGCGGCTGAACCCCAGGCAAGCCCGCTGGTCACTGTTCTTCGGACGTTTTGACTTCCGGATTACCTATTGCCCCGGGACCAAGAACCAGAGATCGGATGCCTTGTCCCGGGTACACGAAGACGAAGTCAAAACAGAGCTGTCGGATCCACCGGAGCCCATCATTCCAGAGTCCACTATCATGGCCACCCTCACCTGGGACGTGGAGAAGACCGTCCGGGAGGCCCTGGCACGGAGCCCGGATCCCGGAACTGGGCCGAAGAACCGACTTTACGTCCCACTAGAGGCCAGAGCTGCAGTCTTGGATTTCTGTCACGGGTCCAAGCTCTCCTGTCATCCAGGGGTGCGAAGGACCGTGGCAGTTGTCCGGCAGCGCTTCTGGTGGGCGTCTATGGAGGCCGACGTCTGGGAGTATATCCAGGCCTGCACCACCTGTGCCAGGGGCAAGGCAGACCACCAAAGGTCCCAAGGACTTCTCCGGCCGCTTCCTGTGCCTCATCGCCCCTGGTCCCATATCGGCCTGGATTTCATCACGGGCCTCCCGCCGTCCCAGGGCAACACCACCATCCTCACGATAGTGGACTGATTTTCCAAGGCGGCCCACTTCGTGGCCCTCCCGAAGCTCCCAACGGCCCAGGAGACAGCAGCCCTCCTGGTCCACCACGTCGTCCGTCTGCATGGGATACCTCCTGACGTTGTCTCGGATCATGGTCCCCAGTTTTCCTCTCAAGTCTGGAGGAGTTTCTGCAGGGAACTGGGGACCACCGTGAGTCTCTCGTCCGGGTACCACCCACAGACGAACGGACAGGCAGAACGGGCCAACCAAGAGTTGGAACAGACCCTCCGCTGTGTGACATCCGCGCACCCGACGGCCTGGAGTAACCATCTGGCCTGGATCGAGTATGCACATAACAGCCAGGTGTCTTCTGCCACCGGCCTCTCCCCGTTTGAGGTGTGTTTGCGGTACCAGCCCCCATTGTTTCCCATGGTGGAGGGAGAGGTCGGTGTGCCCTCAGTCCAGGCCCACCTGCGGAGGTGCCGTCGCGTGTGGCGCACCGCCCGTTCTGCCTTGTTGAAGGCCCGGATGAGGGCTAAGGCCCATGCAGACCGCCGGCGGTCCCCGGCCCCTGCATACCAGCCCGGGCAGGAGGTGTGGTTATCAACGAAGGACATCCCCCTCCAAGTGGACTCCCCTAAGTTGAAGGACAGGTACATTGGACCATTCAAAATCCTCAAGATCCTCAGCCCTGCCGCAGTGAAGCTCCAACTCCCAGCTTCACTGCGGATCCATCCTGTTTTCCATGTGTCCAGACTGAAACCACACCACACCTCACCCCTGTGTGCTCCCGGTCCGGCGCCGCCTCCTGCCCGGATCATTGACGGGGAGCCAGCTTGGACAGTGCGCCGGCTCCTGGACGTCCGTCGAATGGGCCGGGGGTTCCAGTATTTGGTGGACTGGGAGGGGTATGGACCCGAAGAACGCTCCTGGGTGAAGAGGAGCTTCATCCTGGACCCGGCCCTCCTGGCCGATTTCTACCGCCGACACCTGGATAAACCTGGTCGGGCGCCAGGAGGCGCCTGTTGAGGGGGGGGTCCTGTTGTGTGGGCCGCCAGAAGAGGAGGTACTGCTGGCCCACCACCAGAGGGTGCCCTGCCTGAAGTGTGGGCTTCAGGCACGAGAAGTCGCTGCCGCCACGGACACAGCCGGGGGTGACAGCTGTCACTCATTATCTCATGACAGCTGTCACCCATCTTCACTTCATCATACTACTTCATAAAACCTGGACGTCATCTCCACCTCGTTGCCGAGATATCATCGACCTGTTCAGGTAAAACTCTCAGCCGTTATTGTGCCGAACGCACGTAATCTGTTCTTGAGACTTTTGCAGACTTACCTGGTGATTACTCGCAGCTGGAGCTGGGGTTTGCGGATTGTGGAGGAGTTGACGCTCTTCACTCCTCACATGAAACTCGATAAGTAGTCATTCAGGCGCTGTACGTTACTGTGTTACTGTGTTTGAGGTGGAGGTGGAATCTCCACCATTGTTGTTACTGGGTGTACACACACCCACATCTTATTGTTTCTGCTCCTCGCCAGCAGTACCAGATCCGACACTCGGAGACGGTGGCCACCTGGGGACTCGGGACTTGGCGGCTCCAGTATTCTCCAGGTTCGGTGGCGGAGGAAATCGTGTGGTTCCGGTTCTTCTCAGGACAGACGTCTTCTATCCTCAAGCCTGCCCACACGTCACCTTTGTGGATTGACTGTTTGCAAAATTCTGTAGTCCTCTGTATTGTGGTTGTGCTCATTCACAACAGTAAAGTGTTCATATTCGACTCTTTCATTGTCCGTTCATTTACGCCCCCTGTTGTGGGTCCGTGTCACTACACTTTCCCAACAACACCTCCCCCAGTTCCTGTAAGGGAAAGACCCCAAGGCGTTAAAAATATCATATTATATATTATTTTTCTGTTTTCCTCTCCCTTCCCTGTTGTCACTGACCAGTTGGTCAGTATCTTTGGGCATCTCCCTGACTTGTGCTACTAGGACATAGTGTGGCTGCATTGTTTTTGTTTCAATTTATGTTCATTAGTTTGTGTTTTTGTCATCATTCCCTTGACCACGTCTCCTTATCTCCTTTTGGAGAAATTTATCTGTTCATATTGTTAAAATATAAAATGAAAAAGCTTTTTTAAAAATAATAAAATAGTTGCTGTTGAAAGAGCCTTTTATTTAGAAGCAGATGATGTTATGCTGGATTCTCTGGACCAGATGAAGGTCTCTTCTGCAGCTTTGAACTCTGGTGGTGTTGCTGAAAAGCAGAGATGTTTTCTTTCGACTGGACTTCGTGGTGTTCAGCTCATCAATGGAAGTTTGGTTGTCTGCACAGCAAATGTTCCTGATTAGGACAAATAAAAATATTTCTTTAAGTATAAAGAAACACTAAATAGTTTATATATAAAAAAAAGGGGGAAAAAAACGGGGAAAAACGATGGGAAAAAAACCACCCAAAAAAATAAGTTATTTAAAGTTGAGCTTTTGTGGTGTCTGAAAAAATCTGTAGCTTTATTTGGTAAAAATAAAAAAGACTGAACCATTTACAAATTAAAGCGTTCACTCAGATCAACTGTGCTAAAAGGCTAAGCTAACGTTAGCCGATCATTAAACCTTCACAGCAGTTCAGTAAATGTCACGTTTTATTGTTACATTATTCTCACCTCGATAGAGCTGCAGAACTAAACTCTGTTGGGCAAACTAGGACTTCGCATATATCCAAAAAGTGGGAGATTTTGGACTGAGTGGGTTTGCTCCATCACCCCGGCTCCCTGCCTCGCTCTGCCCAGCAATGATGCCTGAAGGCCGGCTTCTCCATGTGGATTGGCTCGCTTTCGTGGTTCGATCGATATCCCACCAAGTCGTCAGTCCTCCCTCGGTCGGCGTCACTCTGAAAAGTAGCTGAAAAAAGCTTCTTCCAGCAGGGTGATGGGAGAATCGCTCTACTGCTGTTTATTAAAGCTTTTTTGTGATTCAGGTGACGCAAATTCAAGAAGGCGATCGCTGAACTTTTTTCAGGTTGTGGAAACAGCCAGAGTGTGATGTAGCAATCCCGCCCCCTTGCCGCTTCCGAAGCAAGCCGTCTGACGTCATGCGTCTTGGGACACGTTGACAGATTGGCCTGATGAAAGGCCCTTAAATCGTTTCACTCGATTATACGAGTTTGGAGATCATTTGATACAAATATCGATATCGCGATAAAAATTCAGTTAATTGCACAGCCCCAGTGTGACTGTCTGAGAAATTGCGGAAGAGGTGGACTTCGGCATGAAGCTGATGGTGCAGCAAAAGCGCCTTTGTGTTGAAGCCTCACAGGACATGCTGGGACATGCCCACCTCTTCCACCATTCGGAAGATTCAGATGGCTTTCGGTGGCTTTTCAGTCGTGTGACTATCCCAGTAATTGTGGACGAGGTGAGCATGTCACAACATGTCCTGTGAGACTTCAACACGGAGGCACTTTTGTTCCGCCATCAGCTTCGTGCCGATGAATTTCGCCGCCACTCTTTTCATGGCAAAATCTTCTGTCGCAGTGGAATGTGCCGAAAAAGTGCTGATGTCCACCTCTTCCACAATTTTCGGATAGTCACACGACGGTCCCACATCACCACAGCGTTCACTTTGGAAATGATCCAGTCATTTCAGCATGTTGATGGGCGCCCGGAGCGCGGCTCACTCTCCACCGTTGTGCGGCCGTCTTTAAACTGGTTGTACCGCTCCTTAATCTGTGTGATGCCCAGAGGATCATCACCGAAAGTCGTCTGAATAATCCGAATAGTTTCCACCTGGCTGTCGCCCAGTTTCTGGCAAAATTTGATGCAGTCGCGCTGCTCCAGTCATTCCACTATTTCCTTGCAAAGAAAATCCGATGAGAGACTCCACCCATCCTCACACAAAGACTGCTTACAAGCAAATGACGCAAATGACAGGCGTGAAAAAATTCACGCATGCGCACGAAGGTTCAAGGTTGGCTCATGCAAGCACACGTGATTCAAATCCATCAGGTTTTTGAAAAAAATAAAAAGGTCGGATACTTTTCTAACAGACTTTGTATGACTGCACAATGTAAGTGTAAAAGGTCTCATCTGTGTTGCTCTGCAGCATGTAAGTGCAATTCAAGTGATGCAGAATGTAGCAATTACTGAACTGAATAAGAGAATTTTCCAGGGCATGATATAACATTCTGTTTAGTGTTGTGAATTTTTATTTGGTGATGAGATCATATTTGAGAATCTCGCTCACCATTGTTTACAGTTTTATGTTAATATGTTCAACTATTATCCTAGTTAAATTACATTATTTACATGTCCATGTGGGTATACAACTAGTTTAAAGATTGTAATTTCATCTAACTAAATGTTTCTTTTAGTTTATTTATGCAAAATATTTTCTAAGAAAGATTGGTTGCATATATGGTATATTGCTGCCTCCAGCATGATGTTAATGTTCTTTTGCGTATGTACAAAATAAAAGGTCAGTGTTCACCAGGAATGTTGTAGGATACTGTATGTCTGATGTGTTTTAATTATTATGTTTGTTTCCTGTACCCAATAAATCTTATATCACAATATAAACAGTTTTTTTTAACCAGAACTGAGATATCTGCTGTATAAATACAGTATTAGCCTATTAGGTGGCCGTTCCGTTGAGATACACATAAGAGTTACAGCTTGGCAAACTGCAAAAATTGATTCAGCAGAAAAAAATACACTTAGAAAAGTCCACTTGCTAACTTTTGCCGAAAGTCTATTTGCTCACTCAGAAATGCCTGAAGCCCCTCATGCCTCCTGTACACATTTTGGTGATTCTGACCTGGGCTATACAGTCTAGTGACTTGTTTATTCCAGATGACAGTGTGGGATATATTCTGACAAGTAGACATTAAGGGGTGGCCAGTAAAGTCACCAAGACCATTAATTTTGGCTACAATCTTTATTTTATCATGGAAATTTGTAATTTGTACATTACCTCAAGGCCTGTTTTTGAGAGTTCCTTTCATCCAATTAAAGCCAAATTTGGTACTAATCTAGTTAAGGGATATATGCAACTTTCTACAATTTCAGGTTTTGAATATGTACAGGTTTTATACTCAAAATAATGGAAAAATGTCAATTTTACAAAAAGCGCCCACTACTTGGTTCCACGGGGGAGGTACAGCTTGGCAAACAGCAAAAATGGATTCAGCACAAAAAATACATTTAGAAAAAGTTGTTTGCCAACTTTTACTCAAAAATGCCTGGGGGTGTCACTTTATCTGAAAATCAACCTATATACTACTATAGAAAGATCAGATAGTCATGCCAAATGCAAGGACATTTTGGATGTGCGTCGGCCATTTTGTATTATGCATCATGGAACACTGACAGAAACTAGCCGTAAAGATAAAATGGTTTAAACATTTTTTGTTAATTTGGAGATTTAAACATGAATTGCTTGATGCTGTGACTCTACTGACAAGCAAGAAGGGAAGATGGAAAAACTTACGATTTAATAGCTGCAGCTATAAGCTACAAGTGATGTGTTTATTTTTGTACAAACTATTCTGTAAATCCACTGTATTGTGTACATAGTTGTAAAACAACACTGGGAATTACATGTTCTAATTTCACATGGTTGTTAGTTTATTAGGATCGTGGTTAAGCTAGCTAGCTCAAATATTAGCTTGTTTAATGAGAGGTTTTTATTTCAACGCAGGTAGCACGCATGTCCCTCCACCTCCTCAGTGCTCCAGTTCAAAGTTCGCACTGCTGGAGACGGTAGAGACCCAAAAATGTCAGTTGGGAACTTGTCTGCAGTTGGAAAACAAACCCAGATTACTAGTGTCATAGTCCAACATGCAAACAATGTATTCAACCAGTATTCGTTTCATAGGTAAGATCAGGTTGCTACCCAGTTTGTGACAGTTATAATTAAAATAATAATTATAATTACTATTATCAAGCTTGCAGTTCACAGGTTAAAGGCTTGTGTGTACTTGTTTGTGCACTGCCAACACAAAAGCTGCCAGTCAGACCAGTTTCAGTCAGATGCATTGCATTCTGAACGTCTGTTTCTTGGATTGCTTAAAAAATAGTACTAAAAATCTGTCTACGTACAAATGTGAAACTAGAAGAGCCCTGAGACAAGTGCATATTTATACCATGGTGCAACACTTTCCATTCATTGGAACTGGTAAGTGTGTCCAAACCTTTGACTGAAGGTGTAACTCCAACCCATATACTCAATTTTAGAATTTATGCGTTATTTCTTAACAAACTGTTGAAAATGCTCATTGATGGAAATGAAAACATTTTCTGCCTTTAGTTGAGGAGCTGCACGAAAACATAATCTTCTTAGTCTCCTGATAATAATGGCCCATTTTTAAGGTTCCTCTTCGAGTTCACTTGTTGTCTCTTCTAGGGATAGACCAATTATCGGCTATGCCGATTATTGGCTAAACCGATTATAATAATAATAAATGTTATTTATAAAGTGCTTTCAATCAAATGCTGCACAGGCAGTAAAAACAAAACACAAACAGTAATATACAAACCAAAAATTACTTAAAATGAATCAAAATAACTCAAGAATCATAACAAAGAGTAAATAAGTGGGTCTTTATCTTTGCTTTAAAAACATCCACAGAACCTGCCAGTTGAATGTCCATAGGAAGATCGTTCCACAGCTTTAGTGCCCGAAAAGAAAAAGCTCGCTCACCAATAGCTTTTTTCTTGACCTGTGGAACAACAAAAAGGCCAGTTCCCTGAGAACGGAGGTTGCGGGAATTGGCTGATTATCGGCTAGACCGATTATTGGCTAAAGCGATTATTGACCGATTATCATCTAAATCAGTTATTGACTGATTATCGGCTAGACTGATTATGGACCGATTATTGGCCAGCCGATAATCAGTCGATTAACTGACCGATCGGCCCTGCTGATGGGATAGACCAATTATCGGCCGATGCTGATCAGCCCAGCCGATTATCGGTCTGTCCCTAGTCTCTTCCATATGTGTACTATTCATGTGCACGTTGCACAGCTTAATCATTGTTGGATCAGATTGCTGCAGTTCCAGTGGGGTTCTAGTCTGGTGGTTCTCTTAATGCCTGCTAAGATCTGACCTTCTGTTGAAGCCTTGGAAACAATGTGCTGAATTACACTCAACAAAAATATAAACGCAACACTTTTGGTTTTGCTCCCATTTGTATGAGATGAACTCAAAAATCTAAAACTTTTTCCACATACACAATATCACCATTTCCCTCAAATATTGTTCACAAACCAGTCTAAATCTGTGATAGTGAGCACTTCTCCTTTGCTGAGATAATCCATCCCACCTCACAGGTGTGCCATATCAAGATGCTGATTAGACACCATGATTAGTGCACAGGTGTGCCAAAACCAAAAGTGTTGCGTTTATATTTTTGTTGAGTATATGTGTTGTACTCTACAATCAGAGAATTTTGTTGACTCGAATCTGAAATGACTGACAGCTGGATCACCTCTGCGTCTTCCGCCCCTCTCCCAGGCAGCAGCTGATTATGTGAAGGCCCACCTGCCAGACACCCTGAAGTACCAGCTGCAGGCATTTGAGAGGGAGAAACGAGAAAGCGCACTCTCTTATGCCAACATCCTTGAGCAGCGGATTTTGGCCGTGGATCGTGAGATGCTGGACAAACTGTCAGCCAACCATGATGAAGCAGGTCAGCAGGGACTGGAGGAGGAGTGATAGCATAACCCGTTATCCCACAGACAGGATGGAATTGTCTTTTATGAGAGAAAGTTTAAGCTATTCAGTTATATTTGGAATAGATTTTAACATACACAAAATGGATAATTTGTGTATATTGGGTTAATTGCAAAATAGCTCCAAAGCTGATCACATTTATGAAACATTTGAGAAACGTACTGTTGTTTTGTATTGTAGGTATTGTTGAGTTGAGGGTTAATGTTTGTCCAAATAGATATGCCATGAACAACGGCTCTGTAATCACATTTTTTTCCCTTAAATTCACTTTTGGTTAGGAACAAAATAAATTCACGATGAATTATCCTGCAATTAAAAAGTTTTTTTTTTTATTTTAAACATGCACTTGGTTTCAGTGCAGAAGGTTCCCGGTTCAAACCTCACCCCTGCTGGTTTCTCCATGTAATGTAGAGTTGTGTCAGGAAGGGTGTAAAACTTCTGCAGATCCAACATGCAGATCCACCTTAGATTTGCTGTGGCGACCCCGAGTGCAAACAAGGGAGCAGCCAAAGAGACTTACTTTAAACATACAAAAACGACTTTGAAAGTCACATTGCTTTAATAAGTACATTGGGCCTGATTTACTACGATCCCATATACAGTGGCTTGCAAAAGTATTGGGCCCCTTGGTATTTCACACATTTCAATTTGCTTATGCCATTTCAAATACAAAAGTAAATCAGGCTTCTCAGTATAAAAATTTCTAAATAATTTTTCTTAAACTCAGTCTCAAAGCAAATCTCTACAATTTGATATAAATTAATTAAAAATATAAAAGCCAAGATGATGGGTTGCGGGCAGCACGGTGGATTAGTGGCTAGCACTGTTGCCTCACAGCGAGAAGGTCGTGGGTTCAATTCCCGTGGTCTTTCTGTGTGGAGTTTGCATGTTCTCCCCGTGTTTGCATGGGTTTCCTCTGGGTGCTCCGGTTTCCTCCCACTTCCAAAGACATGCGGGTTAGGTGGATTGGAATCTTTAAAATTTCCCGTAGGTGTGTGTGTAAGTAAGTAAGTAAGCTTTATTTATAAAGCACTTTTCACAGACCAAGGTCACAAAGTGCTTCACACGATATAAATAGACAATAAAAACAACACATACAAATATAGAACAATAAAATAAATTGACACTAAAATGCCAGTTTAAAAAAATGTGTCTTTAGTTGCTGTCTAAAAACATCCACAGAATCCAGTGAGCGAAGAGAACAGAGAAGCTCATTCCAGAGGCGAGGTGCCACAGCTTTAAAAGATCTGTCCCCTCGAGTTTTAAAACAAGTTCGGGGATTGTGTGGGTGTGTCTGTGTTTGTTTGTCTTTTTGTGGACCTGCGACAGACTGGCATCCTGTCCTGGGTGTACCCCGCCTCATGCTCTATGGCTGCTGGGATAGGCCTAAGCGGTAGAAGATGAATGAATGAATGACTGATGGGTTGCATAAGTAATGGGCCCCTTTGGTATAATACCTGTAAATAATCAGTTTAATTGCCAGCATTCGTCAGAAAAGTCAGGAGATGGATACATAAACATGAATATGTCTTGGAATTTATTTACATAAATTATTAAGAAATACAAACAGTATGGTACTCTGTGGTAAATCTGTATGGAGTAGACAGTTCTCAAAAATTGAGTGACTGTGCAAGAAGGGGAAGCGTAGGGAAAGCCACCAAGACACCCAGACAACCCATCCAAAGTTATAGGCTTTTGTAGCTGTGATTGGAGAAATTGTGCATAGAGCATGTTTTGCATTTCTTTTTATCACCAGTTGTACAGCTTCATGATAAAGTGGTATAGAGGAGGATTTACTTTCAAGAAAACATCAAATCTAGGCTTACATCTCAGATGTACCTTCTCGCAAATTGTAGCTGAACTTTCATGTCTTTTTAAGAAAATTATATATATACACACACACACACATCGGGACAAATACAAAATGTGAAATAAAACACCAACACAAATTGTAGCCACAAAACTGTATCTGATTAAAATTAGATCTCAAGCTAATCTTCTTAAAAAATGTAACAAAAATTAAATTTAACCCATATTTTAATAGTTGTAAACTACTCCAGGGTGTGGGGACAGTTAATAATAAACTGATGGTCACATATGTGCTTTAATGGGAATCTCACAACGACAGACCAAACTATCATCCTCTTCACCTGTTTTCTCGTTTTTGTCTCTATTGTCCCCTGTTACAGGTACTACGTGTCTGGTAGCGCTACTGTCTGACAGAGAGCTTACTGTTGCCAACGTTGGGGACTCGCGTGGCGTATTGTGTGACAAAGACGGGAACGCTGTTGCTCTGTCACATGACCATAAGCCGTACCAGCTGAAAGAACGCAAAAGGATCAAGAGGGCAGGTAGGTAACCAGAGCAGGGACACTGTTTCAACGCAGCGCTGTCAACCTGATTGACCGTCTCATGGTTGCAGTGGGTCAGTGAACTTACCTGCTGATGTGGTTGGTAGAAATGAAAACCTGCGCTCTTTTGATCTATTCTGGAACCAGTTTGAAATTTCTGGTCTAAAGAATGCGGGGTAAATTGTGGGGGGTTTTGCCGCCATCTTCTGGTGTGTTCTGGAATAGCATTGTGTCCTGCATAGTGGCTGTACACTCATACATATGCAATGCATACGACCCGATACATGTAAAATACAAATTACAAGAGGAATGTCATACGGTACATATAAATATATATATATATATATATATATATATATATATATATATATATATATATATATATATATATATATATATATATATATATATATAACTGAATCCATATATATTACTGAATCCATCCATGTTTGCAGTGCATCTCCACATCTCACGATATCTTTGATGGCATCTTTGTATCTAAGAAAACGGTGACTTATCTTTCTTGAACCTTCTGCAAGCTCACAAAAGAGTAGTGCAGGAGTGCCCAACCTTTTCTGAAATGAGATCTACTTTTAAAGTTGACAGTATATCGAGATGTACCAAGACATAGTGTAGCCACAATTTATTGGTGCACCAATATAATAACGCAATTTCTGGTAAAAAGATAAAGTTTTAACAATAATAATGCATTATTGAAGTAAGTGTGCATGGTGAAAAGAATAAGCACAAGTAGGCCTAGGACTGGCCTCAAGTTGGAAAAGTTGTTCCCCTCCCTTAGTGGGACTTCTGGCACTGAGAGGAGCAAGATAGTTCAGACAGTAGGAGCTGCAGGCACTCTCTTTCTGCATTAGCTTCCAGAATTGCACAACGATCATCATAATGTGCACTCTCAAGCTCCACAGTCTTTGTCCTGGTGCTTAGGTTCTGTGTCCATGTGTGGAAAGCTTTGCAGCTCACACTGTTCCAACCTGCTTGATAGCACGTCACTTGCTATTAAACTTGCTTTCAAATTCAAAAGCTGTGCATATTCAGCATGGTTTGAACGTTTCTGAAATTCTTTAATTTCGGGCAACGATTCCGAAAACCATTCCATGAATTGACCTCTCCTGTGCAGCAGATGTGTGTTCTGCACGTTTCTTCCAGCTGCGCACAGAATAAATGCATCATCAGACTTCTGGCCCGAACAGAACATGCACTCTTATTCGTCACACTCATCACTCTTCCATATTTATGGACCGTCGTGCTGCTATCCAACTTTTCAATTCCTGGAATTTTCGAGCGAGCAGAGGGGATTTAGCCGGGTTAGTAGTTAGCATTACAAGTTAGCATCCTATTTCTTGTGAGTTGTCTTGAAATGCTGCTCCAAATTCCCTTTTCAGTAAAGCCACATTTACATAAGACAGATGGATTTGCCATTGGAATAAATGAAAAATGAATCCAAGATTAAAATAATCATTTTTTTGGTTTTGCTTCCTCCACCATAGAAGAAGAGCTTTACTTCTTCTCTGGTGTTTAACAGCAGCCAGCATCCTTATTGGTCCATTGCTGCCACCTGCTGCATCAGTCTGTTCTAGCAGCACTAAATCCTCTTGAATCCAGTGACAGATTTTTTTTTTTTTTCCCACACGATCTGCTGGAACTCGGCCCATGATCGATTGGTTGGGCACGCCAGGCCAGGAGTAGTGTTTTGACTGACCAATCATCTGATAAGTGTGCAATGTGTCCCACCCAACACAGTTTGTTCCTGATTACTGTGTTTTAAGTATCTTCAGTCTTAGCACACTCTAGATCTTAAATCTCAATAGACCATCAGTTTGAAACAATCTGTCTAGCCCAACGAGTACCAACGACCACACCACATTTAAAGTCACTTAATTCACTTTTTGTCTCTATCCATTCTGGTGCTTGGTTTGAACCTCAGCAGATCCTTTTCACCGTGCCTACATGCCTATATATATATATATATATATATATATATATATATACATATATATATATATATATATACACACACGCACACACACGTTAATGAGCAACTGACCAGTTTCACAATATGATGCACCACCATAATTTCCTTTTTTGTGTGTTTTATTTCCAGGAGGCTTCATCAGCTTCAATGGTTCCTGGAGAGTCCAGGGAATACTGGCTATGTCCCGCTCACTGGGTGACTACCCACTGAAGAACCTCAATGTAGTCATTCCCGACCCAGACATCATGACCTTTGACCTGGACAAACTACAGCCAGAGTTCATGATCCTGGCATCTGACGGTTTGTGGGACGCCTTCAGCAACGAGGAGGCTGTCCGGTTTGTCCGTGAACGTCTGGACGAACCCCACTTTGGTGCCAAAAGCATTGTCTTGCAGTCGTTTTATCGGGGTTGCCCTGACAACATCACTGTCATGGTGGTGAAGTTCAAGAGTGGGGCCGGGGGAAGCAACAAGGCAGAGGAGTAAGTCTGGGTGAAGACCAGATGTCATACTCAAATCATGAATTTGTTTTCAACACTGCTCAGTGTCGCCACCTTCTGGATGGAGCTCCACAAAGAACAGACTCTTAATACACACAATTAAAAAACTAAATTACATTAATGGATCTGTATTAGGGGTATGTGCATCTAAACAGAATTCAGATCACATTTCCATCAGTAGAGACTCATGTAAACAGGCTAATCTAGCTAAACTGGATGTCTAGCTAATCCAAATAGTTGATTTCTCTTAAAGGAGAACTCTGGGATTGTTCAACCTTGGCTCTATTCCTATATGTTTTGGCAGTTAGGTTTTGTTTTATTGACCAAAGCATTTTTATTGGTGCATTACTGATTTTGAACGCAAACACCGTCGCAGGCTAATTGGCTGTATAATGCTATTGGGCGGGGCAAGCTACAAATGTTCTCAGCAAACCACTACTTGTTGCCACTGAACAGGACAAAATGTCATTAGAAGTGCCCGATATGACGAAGAGGATCCCTGTGAAGGTAAACATGCATGTGTTTACTTCAATAAATGTAAATAAACTTTTTAAAATATCCAATTATGGTGTTACTCGACTGTCAAGGAGGGGCTCATTCTGCAAAACACAATCCTCATCCACAGTCAACATTCAGTGGGCAGCAGTGCCCACTGGGTGGCTTGGAGGCTAAGGTAAGCGGCTAACTTTACAATCAGTCATTTTAAAACGTTTACTGACATTTAGTAAAATGAACACAGACAGTGCTACTGTTCAGGGGCAACAAGAAGCGGATTACCGTGAGTGTATCTGATTACCCTGTGCCATTACATTAATTAGCTGGTTTATGTCCTAAATTAATAGTTCACCAAAAATTCATTTTGGTCCCGAGTGAAAAGATGACACTTTTACTGTAAATGCACACGAGTGGTACTGCTCCACTGGAGGCTTCAGTTAGTACCTACTCAAGAACTACTGTGAGACAACATGAAAGTTTAAAACAAAAACCCTTGCTCACTACATTTTTTGATTCTCTCACACGTGTCTGATCCATTATTAACCAATGAATATTACCCAAATGTTAGAAAACCTTCAGTGGATCTAAACCCTTTGTACAAGGTATTTCCACTGCAGCCAGAATATGTCAAAGTCTCAGCTTTACCTTGACTAGGTTACCATGGATCACTACAGTGACTATTTTTCACAAAGCATCAAATTGTGCCGCATAATCTGCTTCTCGGTCATCAGTGATATATATATAATATACACATTTATTTTCAGTGTTCCAAACACATTTATGACAAAATGTGACTAAAGGCACAACTTCAAGGTAAGAGATTTCTCCACATGAAGTAAACTTCCATGAGCTACACAGAACTGTCTTCGATCTTGTGTTTGTTTGCCTTGAATAAGATTTTATTTTCATATTCAAGGTTTTAGTAGTAATATGCATATGTCACTGACACGAAGAAGTGAAGCTCCTCACCATTTCATTATGTCATTTAGGTCCTTCACACTTTTTTCAGTAAATGGTTCTGGGGAGCATTAGCATGGCTAAAAACCTTCAGCTTCTGGAGGGTTTGACACCCCCCCACTACAGCCCTGTTAACCCACCACCATTCTGAGCATTTTACTTTATTTTCCTCTAACATGCCTGGAAGCTCCTCAAAATCTAATCATGTCATTTAAGTCCTTCACACTTTTTTCAGTAAATGGTTCTGGGGAGCATTAGCATGGCTAAAACCCTTCAGCTTGTGGGGACCTTTGACCCTCAGAGGAAGAACTCAACATTTGACATTTCCGGTTTCAGTGTCGACTTTCCACTGAATTCCCACGAGATCTCTCTTTGTGCAAGATCTCCTTTTTTAATCTCCTTTTAATTGAGACAAACAAAAAGTTACACAATAACCTTACAGAGATTAGGATTACTCAATAACTAATTGACTTATTTTTTATCAGTTTCACTTAAAAAGTTGGGCCTGGCCTGGAATGCACACAGTTACAGGTTATTTATTTAAAAACTTTCTTAAAAGGTAACTTTATATTTTCCACTTAGAGTCATGTTAAAAAGGAACTATGGGATTGCCCAACTTAGACTCTACTTTTAGATGTTTTGGAGGTTATCTTTTCAAGCGGGGCAAAAATAAAGTCAGTCTTCACATTATTCATTTAGAATGCAAACAGTGTCATAGGCTATCTGGGTAATTATTGGTAATGGACAAAGCAATCTAAAAACACTCATTTAACTGCTTATTGTCACCTCTGAACAGGCAAAATGTCATTAAAAGTGTCCAGTTGCACAGAGAAGGTCTCTGTGGAGGTAAACGTGTGCATGCATACCTCACTAAATTCAAAGAAACTTTTTAAGAGAACTAATTGTACAGTTACTCCCTTACCTTAGCCTAGCTGTCCTCCTCCAGAGCTGCTATCCACTGAGGCATTACACATGCCCTAAGTTGGGCATGCACTCCGAGAGTTTAGTCATGTTTCTGTTAAATTTCTACTCTAAATATAAAAGTTAATTGCATGGAATGTAAAGCCAAAGCTCATGTTTCATGTGTTCACTCTGCCCCACGGCTCTGGCGTATGTGGCCATGCTAACTTACAAGCTAACGCAACTTTAACTTCATCTGCTTCATGCTGCAGAATGTGGGGGATAAGCACGACTGGGCGTCAGGGCCTATATAAATGTTTCTTTTTCTTCTTATCCATCATGGATACCAGTTGATCCTGCTCTTTATTAGCTTACATTCCTCCGTATGAAAATTGTTCAACAATACAATCTTTTGTAAATCGCAAAATCAGAAAAAGACCAGACTGCAGCTACGCACTCTGTAAAGTGCACACAAGCTTT
Source organism: Thalassophryne amazonica (assembly GCF_902500255.1). NCBI lineage: Eukaryota > Metazoa > Chordata > Actinopteri > Batrachoidiformes > Batrachoididae > Thalassophryne > Thalassophryne amazonica. The sequence goes on from NC_047114.1 coordinate 69,333,550, forward strand.
AAAACCTCCTAGAGAGTGAAACTCAAATGATGTTTTGTCGATGCTCAGCAAACAAACACCACTCTGAAAAATGCACTTTTCACATGTTTATTTTTCAGATCAGCAAATTCTTATATATCATGCAAATATAAACACTGTTGTCACGTGCATGGAACTCGACCGCACGGTCTTGACATCCATCTCTGTGCGCTGCAGTTTGAAGGAGCAACTGTTCCATTGAAGTGGTTTTACCGTATAAGGGGGCGTGTGCTTTGGCTGATCCACGCTCACGGACAAAGTACATACCTCCAAGGATATGAATGCCTCCCTTTGATGGGAAGGCCATAAACACAGGGCGCAACAGACTTGTGACACCAACCCCTCTGCTATGAGAAAGTGACTAAAAGATGACGCATCTTGTACTGTACAGCCACGGCTGGAACGCTAGTAGCTCGTAATATGATTTGCTTCTGAAGCAATACAATATGAAGTCATGAAACACGTCACAGTATTGATTTACTACTGTTATCATTTTTTACCACTGTTTAAAAAAATTTTTTTTGAACACCTAAGAGAAACACAGATCCTTTTATTTTAATTTTGAGTTTACTGTACCTAATGCCTTATTTATTGTTGAGTTTTTTATGTGTGAACAAAAGTATTTTTTTTATTTTGTTTTATTATTTTTTTTTTTTTTTTGCCTTCTGTACATGAGCAAAAATTGTCATTAAAGTATATGCTGTGACTTTAATTTGAAGAATAGTCCTCGCTCCTTTTTTAAAATTTCTGCTTAATATATATAAAAAAAAAAACATGTCATGCATCTTTGTCCATTGTTGTAGACATTTAAGGTGTTCCATTTTGCACCACAGTAAATGTACAACACAATCACTACATCATCTTACATTTGGTGCACAGTGGACCCAATTTCAAGTGTATCATCTGTACTTAATTTGAAGACATTTTAATTGATTTTATTTTGCATTCTCGAAAACCAAACAAAACTAATGCTGTTGTAAAAGTGGCACATTTCCCTTCCATGTTTCACCAGTTTCTACAAAAACTCTGTGACCCTTAGATAAAATGAATAAAATCATTTGAACAAACACCTGTCAGTCAGTCAAAGCAGGACTGACTGACAGGTGTTTCAACAATGCAGCGGTGTTTAAAACTGTTCTTATGCATTTTGACATCACACCATTGCAGAAATTTTCCTGTGCATTGTTTCAGACAGACAACAGCAAAATAAATGGCTTTTCTTTTCAAACACATCATCCTATATGAGGAAGTGGGTTGACTAATTTAGTATTTGTCCTCATCATTGTGATCCATTTATCATTTTTAGCTGATGTCTTATCTCCCTCCTATCTGCGGAGGAAATTGGGAAAAACTCAATATGAGCATGTAAGCAAAAATGCAGCAACCTGCCACCAGCACACAGCTCGAGACTGCATGGCGAAAGTGTCCGTATCAGTTATTACATCCGCCATTGTCATTATGGGGTGTTGTGAGTTGAATTTTGAAGAAAAATTAATTTCATCTATTTTGGAATAAAGCTGTAACATAAAATGTGAAAAAAGTTATGAATACTTTGCGAATGCACTTTATGGCAACCCCAACATGGGGCCTGCACAATTTACAATCAAATACAGAAGTTTCGCACCAATCTAGATGTCATATCACATTGCACATCTGGCCAATTAACACAAGAATGGTGCAGCTGCTGAAGTATGATGTAGAAAGGAATAAATGTTGTTGAACACGTGCCCATGGTGGAATCTGAGACTCGGTTGTCCAAACATAAAGGCTGGTTGATGAAGTGTGCATCCTTTACACAGGCTCTAAAGCAGTGTGTGTTACAGTTGTCCCGGACTCCCCTACTGTTTGTTGCCTGCGCTGGAGTCCAATCCTTCGTCCTGCAGCCTCAGTGTCACCAACTTCAGTGACGGTCTGTACCAGGTGGAGGACTCAGAATAACTCTGAGTCTGACGTGGACTGGAACACATGCAGAGGAGCCTGTCGCAGCACTCGGGTTTCCAAAAGCTGCATAATCACGTGCGTCATTGTGCAGCTTTACGAGAAGTCCACTCGCTGGATTTGGCACTTTATAAGTGAGATCAGTGCGTGTTGGCACGAGTGTCAGAAACCTGTTCAGCACAGGACGAACAATAAACAGAACAACAAAAAGCGCTGTGCTCTATCAACGCCTTTGGAAGAATGGGTCACCAAGGCTCCAAATCCTCCGTGGAGGCGCGTGTGATTTTCCAGCGTGTCGGTTCATTTGACAGCTGTCAAAAAAGTGCAGCCTCGTTTGTCCGCATTCAAAAGAAAGTGATCGGTAATCCGACCTTTATACGCGCAGCCGGACGCACGCAGGAGAAATCAGCGGCGCGTTCGTGGCCCCAAAGCCGCCGTCAGGCGGGGGGGCTGGTGTACGTGACGGACAATCCGACCGGCGGCGTCTGGGTGAAGCCGAGAGAGAAATGGACCTGATCCTGATACGAGAACCTATTTTTTTGCAATTCTGGAAGAGGCGCGGCAGGATCCCGCTGATTTGGGCCTCTGGTGCGCTGATGGCGCGCCTCCCGTGGCGCGACAGCGCGTGGAATCAAATGGATTGAACTGGTGTGGACGATAAGTAGGGTGAACGTGAGTTTTTGATTTAGTCCGTTTTGGACACATGATCACCGTCAGCACGTGGGACAGAAGCCAAACGTGAGGAGGAACGAGTGCCGCGTCTGCGCTCCTCTGAAACTGGATCGTCTCTGGATTGTTTATGAAAATATTATTTTGGATTTTGTGGAAGTAAATGAAAAAAAATAGGCCTATCAACGGCGCAATTTAGAACTAGAAATTGGGGGTAGGGGAGTGGGAAGCAGAGTGCGAAGCCCGCAGGGCCGAAGCCCATAGGCCGAGCGTCTGGGGCTGCTTTAGGCCCCCAGAAGCCAACGGTTTCTAGATAAGCTCAGATGCATTCTGAGCATCCAGAACAGTAATTTTAATGTTTTGAGAAGACCATAAAGTGGACACCATTTGACTTATGCAATTTGAAACTGTGGATATAAGTACTTTATTCTGAGAATAGCCAACATTGATTTTATTAACATCCTGGTGTAAATAAGGTATCATCACATGTGCAGAACTCAAAAAGAATGACAGGTTGAGTTTTCATTAAAAAACAACTGCAATGTGGTAAAATGTATTCATAAATATGAAAGAACAGGCTCTTAATAATTATTAACTATCGCATACTGTATTTTTTTTCCTCAAGATTTGTTTTTGCATAAGTTTGAAAAAACAACAGATCATAACTTTAGGATAAATTACTTATCATGAATTTAATTTTCAAAGTGGCACTAATAACAACACTCATACTGAACATAATTTCGCTTGCATAGACTGATTTTGGAGATCAAGCAATAATTGCAGATGGGCTTTCTGAGGTCCCAGATAGCTTTTCTGATTTCCTTTTCTAACTTTCAGAATTTAGTAAATTAGCATATGGTCCATTGATACTTATGTGTAGACACTAGTCCCTAGAGGCAACTATTTTTGGTTTCAAATCTGGGCAAATGCAGTCCCAGAAAATTCCGAATGTGACAAACAAGAAACAGGTGTTGTAAACAAGTCAACGCTGCTAAAAATACAAACTTGCAGAAACAAAGATACTATTCTGACATGGTTTGCACATAAGACTGACATAGCATGTTTCAAGTACACACATATATGTCAGAAGGTGGGGGGACATACCATATTCTGTCCCCCCTGGTTGAAAAGGTGGGGGGGGCATGTCCCCCCATCCCCCACCAAATTGCACCCATGAGGCCTATCGGTTACTTGACATGATGTCAACATGTCTTAATTCACTTGAATAATTGTGTGCCTTAATGATTTTTTTTTAAATGTATGATATTTGTGGCTCACCTTTTACTTTGCCCCTTTACACTTGGTCTTCTCCTGTTGTAATTTTTGATAAAATTTGACTCAGAAGATTGTTGGAGGTCGATTTTGGAAGCCTGATGGAAGGTTTTTTTTTTTTGAACACATGTTCGCAGGACATTTCATATTTCTTTCTTTTTACGCGTACGCTCTTTCCTTTGTTTAAATCAAACTTTGAAACACTTAATTTATCCAGCAGTAAACAGACGCTGCTTCACTGAAACGGCATTACATTGTTTGTTAAAGTTCATTAGTATTGTGTGATCAAATAATGACATAACATTTAAAAAGTATGAGGAGTTAAATGTGAAGTATCACTAAAGTACTGTTGAATGGCGCTTTATTGTGCCTTTTGATTTTTGTTTTATTTTTGGTTTTGTTAATTTTGCTCCATAATTTTGTATTGAACTCAATAAAATATTTTTTATATAATCTGTTCAAAGTGTTTTTACTGCCACATATTCCACCCACTGGCCAAACATCATAAACTCTGTGATTCATTTAATTAATTCATGAAAGAATTTCCCAGTGAACATAATTTTGAATGCATTTTATTTTGTCTGTGAAACAAAATGTATTATTTGATTATATTTATTTATTTTAATAACAAATGTTACATACATTTGGAAAGTATTCACAGCAATTCACTTTTTCCACATTTTGTTACAACCTTATTCCAAAATGGAGTAAATTCATTTTCCCCTCAAAATTCTACTCACAACACCCCATAATGTCAACATGATTTTTAAAAATGATTTTTGCAAACTGATTAAAAATAAGAAACCAAGAAATCACATGTACATAAGTATTTACATAATTTGCTCAATACTTTGTTGATGCATGTTTGGTAGCAATTACAGCCTCAAGTCTTCTTGAATATCAATCAATCAATCAATTTTTTTTTTATATAGCGCCAAATCACAACAAACAGTTGCCCCAAGGCGCTTTATATTGTAAGGCAAGGCCATACAATAATGATGTAAAACCCCAACGGTCAAAACGACCCCCTGTGAGCAAGCACTTGGCTACAGTGGGAAGGAAAAACTCCCTTTTAACAGGAAGAAACCTCCAGCAGAACCAGGCTCAGGGAGGGGCAGTCTTCTGCTGGGACTGGTTGGGGCTGAGGGAGAGAACCAGGAAAAAGACATGCTGTGGAGGGGAGCAGAGATCGATCACTAATGATTAAATGCAGAGTGGTGCATACAGAGCAAAAAGAGAAAGAAACAGTGCATCATGGGCATCATGAATATGATGCCACAAGCTTGGTGCACCTATCTTTGGACTGTTTTGCAAATTCCCCTTTGCAGCACCGCTTAAGCTCTATCAGGTTGGATGGGGAGTGTCAGTGCACAGTCATTTTCAGATCTTTCCAGAGATGTTCAGTCAAATTCAGGTCTGGGCTCTGGCTGGCACTCAAGGACAATCACAGAGTTGTCCTGAAGCCATTCCTTTTATATCATGGTTGAGTGCTTAGAGTCATCGTCCTGCTGAAAGATGAACCATTGCCCCAGTCTGAGGTCTGGAGCAGGTTTTCATCCAGCACATCCCCACAGCATGATGCTGCCACCACCATGCTTCAAAGTAGGGATGGTTGCTGGTTTCCTCCAAACATAACCCCTGGCATTCATGCCATAGAGTTCTATCTTTGTCTCATCAGACCAGAGAATTTTGTTTCTCATGATTTGAGAGTCCTTCAGGTGCCTTTTGGCAAACTCCAGGTGTGCTGCCATGGGAGTGGCTCCCGTCTGGCCACTCTAGCATACAGGTCTGATTGGTGGATTGCTGCAGAGATGGTTGTCCTTCTGGAAGGTTCTCCTCTCTCCACAGAGGAATGCTGGAGCAGAAATGTTTCTGTACCCTTCCCCAAATTTGTGCCTCAAGACAGTCCTATCTGAGAGGTCTACAGACAATTCCTTTGACTTCATGACATGCACTGTCAACTGTGGGACCACATATGTAGACAGGTGTGTGTCTTTCCAATTCATGTCCAATCAACTGAATTTACCTCAGGTGGACTCCAGTTAAGCTGTAGAAACATCTCAAGGATGATCAGTGAAAACAGGATGCATCACAGCTAAATTTTGAGCTTCATGGCAAAGGCTGTGAATAGTTACAGTGAGGAAAATAAGTATTTGAACACCCTGCGGTTTTGCAAGTTCTCCCACTTAGAAATCATGGAGGGGTCTGAAATTTTCATCTTATGCTGTCATGTTTAAAATCCCGCAGGGCAGCAAGATCCCCCTGCTCAAGCCAGCACACGTCCAGGTCCGTTTGAAGCAGGGTCGGACTGGGAACAAATTTCGGCCCTGGCATTTTTCCTCTGGACCAGCCCACTATTGGCCTGACGAATCCACCCCCAAACACGCACACCCACCCATCCATACCGAACCCCCAATGAACAAATACTATACACCTAAACACCATGAACACACACCTAAACACACACTTTCATTGTTATTTCACCTTGATCATAGTACAAAACGCGGACCCGGCACCACAAGGGGGTGTCCTGATAACATTAAAGACAATTACATATTTTGACAAAATTACAAGTTTAAATGACATATATATATAAAAAACATCATGAGGTTTATGTCACAGAAATCCTACTTTACAATCACACTGCAGTCATTGTTAAATTATTTCCTTTTGCATTTCTAATAAACATTTGTATTTATTTAGTGTTTGTTTTTCTGGTTGAAATAAGATATAAATAATCTACCAGACTTCAAAAAATATACAAGTTTCCATGTTATTTTATTTGTCTAAAAATAAATGTCTGAGGTTCCTTATATTAAAAAAGAATTTGTCTAATCTGAAATAACAGGTGGTTTTAATTTACAGATGAAAGGTTTCTAAAGAACCATTTATTGATTTATTTACCTGTTTTAATTACAAGTGTTCTAAACTTTTTTTTAACAGTAATCAGAAATTTTGAGGTAACAATAACAAAAAACATTTCCAATGATTTTTCTTCAGAAAACTGCTCTCTAAATGAGCAGTCGTGTCACACGTTAATGTTTTGTACAGATCAGTGGTTTCTGCACCAATCGGATTGGTCCAATCCATTTTGTAGAGATCAGTGGTTTCTGCACCAATCGGATTGGTCCAATCCATTTTGTACAGATCAGTGGTTTCTGCACCAATCGGATTGGTCCAATCCATTTTGTAGAGGTCAGTGGTTTCTGCCATGAGTCTTCCGTGTTTTGGCCCGACGCGTCGTTCCTATTGGACAATGCAAAGGTACGTCACAGTTCAGAGTGTTGAAAGTTGGCGCATCTCATCTCGACAGAACACCGGCTCTGTGGTATGCAGGAGATCACTTGACCGAGGGTCTATACGTTCAAATAATAATTTAAAAAAAATACTGTCATCACTCTTCACTCCGGTGCTATTGCCCAACAGGGTGCCGGTGGAAATTGGGCAACTACTGGGCGAAGACGACGAAGAAGAGGAGGAAAACGTTGCCACGAACAACGGGAGAAGAAGAAAACTAGAAGGGTGGAAATGAGAGTGGGGACTTTGAATGTTGGTAGTATGACTGGTAAAGGGAGAGAGCTGGCTGATATGATGGAGAGGAGAAAGGTAGACATATTGTGTGTGCAAGAGACCAAGTGGAAGGGAAGTAAGAGCAGGAGCATCGGCAGTGGGTACAAGTTGTTGTACCATGGTGAGGACAGGAAGAGAAATGGTGTTGGGGTCATTTTAAAGGAAGAGTATGTTAAAAGTGTGTTGGAGGTTAAGCGAGTGTCTGACGGGGTGATGAGTGTGAAGTTGGAAATTGAAGGGGTGATGATGAATATCATCAGTGCATATGCCCCACAGGTAGGTTGTGAGATGAAGGAGAAAGAAGATTTCTGGAGTGTATTAGATGAGGTGGTGGAGAGTGTGCCCAAGCATGAAAGAGTGGTGATAGGAGCAGACTTCAATGGGCATGTTGGTGGTGGAAGCTGAAGGAGGAAGACTGTTGTGTGAAATTTAGCGAGCAGGTGAGAGAAGCACTAGTTGGAGGGGAAGCAATTTTGGACAACTGGAAAAGTACTGCAGATGTGGTGAGGGAGACAGCTAGGGCAGTACTGGGTGTGACATCTGGACAGTGGAAGGAAGACAAGGAGACTTGGTGGTGGAATGAAGAGGTCCAGGAAAGCATAAAGAGAAAGAGGTTGGCGAAAAAGTTTTGGGATAGTCAGAGAGATGAAGAAAGTAGACAGGAGTACAAGGAGATGCGGCGTAAGGCGAGAAGAGAAGTGGCAAAAGCAAAGGAAAAGGCATATTGCGAGCTGTACAAGAAGTTGAATAGTAAGGAAGGAGAAAAGGACTTGTACCGATTGGCCAGACAAAGGGACAGAGCTGGAAAGGATGTGCAGCAGGTTAGGGTGGTAAAAGATGCACATGGTAATGTGCTGACAAGTGAGGAGTGTGTGCTGAGAAGGTGGAGGGAATATTTTGAAGAGTTGATGAATAAAGAAAATGAGCGAGAGAAAAGGCTGGATGATGTGGCGAGAGTAAATCAGGAAGTAAAAGAGATTAGCAAGGAAGAACTGAGGGCTGCTATGAAGAGGATGAAGAGTGGAAAGGCAGTTGGTCCAGATGACATTCCAATGGAGGGATGGAAATGTCTAGGAGAGATGACAGTACAGTTTCTAACCAGAGTGTTTAATAAAATCTTGGAAAGTGAGAGGATGCCTGAGGAGTGGAGACGAAGTGTGCTGGTTCCTATTTTCAAGAACAAGGGTGATGTGCAGAGCTGCAGTAACTACAGAGGCATAAAGCTGATCAGCCACAGCATGAAGTTATGGGAAAGAGTAGTAGAAACTAGGCTTAGAAAACAGTTGAAGATCTGTGAGCAGCAATATGGTTTCATGCCGAGAAAGAGCACTACAGATGCAATGTTTGCTCTGAGAATACTGTTGGAAAAGTACAGAGAAGGACAGAAAGAGTTACATTGTGTGTTTGTGGACTTAGAAAAAGCTTATGGTAGGGTGCCAAGAGAAGAGTTGTGGCATTGTATGAGGAAGTCTGGAGTGGCAGTATGTTAGGGTAGTGCAGGACATGTACAAGAATAGTGTGACAGCGGTGAGATGCGTAGTCGGAATGACAGACTCATTCAAGGTGGAGGTGGGATTACACCAAGGATCAGCTCTGAGTCCTTTCTTGTTTGCAGTGGTGATGGACAGGTTGGCAGATGAGATCAGACAGGAGTCCCCATGGACTATGATGTTTGCAGATGACATTGTGATCTGTAGTGAGAGTAGAGAGCAAGTTGAGTCTAGTCTGTATTCTGTTGTGCACAATTCGCAACATTAAATTGTTATATTTTGGCTTATCCATTGTCCGTTCATTTACGCCCCCTGTTGTGGGTCAGTGTCACTACACTTTCCCAACAGGATATCTCGGCCAACATCATGGATCCCGAGGGGCGTCAACCATCAGATGAACCACCAATGGAAATGCTAGGTGCACAGGCGCCAGCAGGAGGCGTGTTAGGTAAGCTGCAGCAAATCTTAACCGCCTTCACTGCTCGGTTGGACTTGATAACAGAGCAGAACGTCGTACTCAGATAGAGGCTCTCACCGCTCGGGTGGAAGTGCACGCACAGGGTGCTGCTGCAGCGCCTCCTCCTGCTGACTGAGTGCCAAATACAGACAGACATTCCAGTGGTCGTTCAACGAACCCTCCCCCCCCCCCCCCCGTCCCCTGAAGCATACATAAGCCCTCCGGAGCCGTACGGAGGTTGTGTCGAGACGTGCGCAGACTTCTTAATGCAGTGTTCGCTCGTCTTTTCACAGCGTCCCGTCATGTACGCATCAGATGCAAGCCGGGTGGCTTATGTAATAAATCTGCTTCGAGGAGAGGCACGCGCCTGGGCTATGGCGCTCTGGGAGCAGAATTCACGGCTCCTAACAACATATGCTGGGTTTGTGCGGGAGTTCAAGCAAGTGTTTGATCACCCCAATAGAGGCGAGACTGCTTCGAACGTGCTGCTGTCAATGAGACAGGGGCGTCGGAGTGCAGCTGAGTATGCAGTCGACTTCTGCATCGTGGCAGCGAGGTCCGGCTGGAATACTGTTGTACTCCGCGCCGCCTTTGTAAACGGACTGTCTCCGGTCCTGAAGGAGCATCTGCTGGCTAAGGACGAACCGCGGGATTTTGACGGGCTTATCGACCTGGTTATACGGTTAGACAACCGACTAGAAGAACATCGTCGGGAGCGGGGCGAAGGGCATGGCCGGGCACGAGCCTCCCTCTTCCTTCCGGGTCCGAAAGGGTGCCGCCGTCCCAACGCTCCACAGCCAGAGAGCTCCGTCTGGCAACCGCTATGGACACGAGCAGGGCCAAAGTCAAATCAGATGACAGACAACGGAGGCTGGCCCGCGGGGAGTGTTTTTTCTGTGGCTCGAGTGAGCACATACAGAGGAATTGCCTCAAGCGGTTAAACTACAACGCCCGCCCTTAGAGACTGGGCTAAGGGTGGGTCATAACACTCACGCGGGGAAACCCCATAAATCTGCATGCATCCCAGTCACAATCCTGAGTGGGGATCTAACCCTTCAGGCCCAGCACTGGTGGACACGGGGTCGGAAGGGAATCTGCTGGATAGCAGATGGGCAAAGGAAGTCGGGCTCTCTCTAGTGGCCCTACCTTCACCATTGAAGGTACGGGCACTAGATGGCACCCTTCTCCCGTTAATTACACACCAGACACAGCCTGTAACATTGCTTGTGTCTGGGAATCACAGGGAGGAGATTATGTTTTATGTAACACCTTCTACCTCCCGAGTGATTTTGGGATTTCCATGGATGGTAAAGCACAATCCCCGGATAGATTGGCCGTCTGGGGGTGTGACGCAGTGGAGCGAAACCTGCCACCGGGAATGTTTAGGATCCTCGGTTCCACCCGGTGTGACAGCTAATGAGGAGGTCAAAGTTCTCCCCAATCTGACGGCGGTGCCTGAGGAGTACCACGATCTTGCTGACATCTTCAGAAAAGATCTGGCACTCACTCTCCCCCTGCACCGGCCATACGATTGCGCCATTGATTTGATCCCGGGCGTTGAGTACCCGTCCAGCAGGCTGTACAACCTCTCACGTCCAGAGCGCGAATCAATGGAGACCTACATCTGGGACTCTTTAGCTGCCGGGTTGATCTGGAACTCCACCTCCCCGATGGGTGCAGGTTTCTTTTTTGTGGGCAAGAAGGACGGCGGACTCCGTCCATGCATCGATTACAGAGGGGTGAACGAAATTACGGTTCGCAACCGATACCCATTACCTCTGTTGGCTTCGGTGTTCACACCCCTGCATGGAGCCCAAATATTCTCTAAATTGGATCTTAGGAATGCGTACCACCTGGTTCAGATCCGGAAGGGAGACGAGTGGAAGACGGCATTTAACACCCCCTTAGGTCACTTTGAGTACCTGGTCATGCCGTTCGGCCTCACCAATGCGCCCGCGACGTTCCAAGCCTTGGTTAATGATGTCTTGCGGGACTTCCTGCATCAGTTTGTCTTCGTATATCTGGATGATATACTCATCTTTTCCCCGGATCCTGAGACCCATGTCCAGCATGTACGTCAGGTCCTGCAGCGGTTGTTGGAGAACCGGCTGTTTGTAAAGGGCGAGAAGTGCGAGTTCCACCGCACTTCTTTGTCCTTCCTGGGGTTCATAATCTCCTCCAACTCCGTCGCCCCTGATCCGGCCAAGGTTGCGGCAGTGAGAGACTGGCCCCAACCAACAAGCCGTAGGAAGCTGCAACAGTTCCTCAGCTTTGCAAATTTCTACAGGAGGTTCATTAAGGATTACAGTCAGGTGGTTAGTCCCTTGACAGCCCTGACCTCCTCCAAAGTCCCCTTCACCTGGTCGGATCGGTGCGAAGCCGTGTTTAGGGAGTTGAAACGCCGGTTCTCTACTGCACCAGTTCTGGTGCAGCCCGATCCTAACCGCCAGTTTATAGTTGAAGTGGATGCCTCTGACTCAGGGATAGGAGCCGTGCTGTCCCAGAGCAGGGAGTCCAATAAGGTCCTCCACCCCTGTGCCTATTTTTCCCGCAGGTTGACCCCGGCTGAGCGAAACTATGATGTGGGCAATTGAGAACTCCTTGCGGTGAAAGAGACTCTTGAGGAGTGGAGACACCTGTTGGAGGGAGCTGCGGTTCCATTCACGGTTTTCACGGACCATCGGAACCTGGAGTACATCCGGACTGCTAAGCGTCTGAACCCCAGGCAAGCCCACTGGTCATTGTTCTTCGGATGTTTTCACTTCCAAATCACCTACCACCCCGGGACCAAGAACCAAAGATCTGACGCCTTGTCCTGGGTTCACGAAAAGGAGGTCAAAACTGAGCTGTCAGATCCCACGGAAACCATCATCCCCGAGTCCACTGTCGTGGCCACCCTCACCTGGGACGTGGAGAAGACCGTCCGGGAGGCCCTGGCATGGAACCCGGACCCGGGAACTGGCCCAAAGGACAAGTTATACGTCCCACCAGAGGCCAGAGCTGCGGTCTTGGACTTCTGTCACGGTTCCAAGCTCTCCTGTCACCCAGGGGTGCGAAGAACCGTGGCAGTGGTCCTACAGCGCTTCTGGTGGGCATCTATGGAAGCCAAAGTCCGGGAGTATGTCCAGGCCTGCACCACCTGCGCCAGGAGAAAGCCGACCACCAACGGGCACAGGGACTCCTCCAGCCATTACCTGTGCCTCACCGTCCCTGGTCCCACATCGGCCTGGACGATAGTGGACCGGTTCTCCAAGGCGGCCCACTTCGTGGCCCTCCCAAAGCTCCCAACGGCCCAGGAGACAGCAGACCTCCTGGTCCACCATGTCGTACGTCTGCATAGGATTCCATCTGACGTTGTCACCGACCGTGGTCCCCTCGCAAGTCTGGAGGAGTTTCTGTAGGGAACTGGAGACCACTGTAAGCCTCTCGTCCGGGTACCATCCCCAGATGAACAGACAGGCAGAGCGGACCAACCAGGATTTGGAGCAGGCTCTCCGCTGCGTGACCTCCGCGCACCCGACGGCCTGGAGCAACCATCTGGCCTGGATCAAGTATGCTCACAAAAGCCAAATTTCATCTGCCATCAGCCTCTCCCCATTTGAGGTATGTTTGGGGTACCAGCCCCCATTGTTTCCGTTCGTGGAGGGAGAGGTCGGGGTGCCCTCGGTCCAGGCCCACCTCAGGAGGTGCCGTCGGGTGTGGCATACTGCCCGCTCTGCCCTGCTGAAAGCCCGAATGAGGGCCAAGGCCCATGCAGACCGCCGGCGTTCCCCGGCCCCTGTATACCAGCCCGGGCAGGAGGTTTGGCTATCCACCAAAGACATCCCACTGCAAGTGGAATCCCACAAACTAAAGGACAGATTTATTGGACCGTTTCCCATCCTCAAAGTCCTCAGTCTGGCCGCAGTGAAGCTGAAGCTACCAGCTTCACTGCGGATCCATCCAGTCTTTCATGTGTCACGGATCAAGCCCTACCACACTTCACCACTCTGCACCCCCGGACCGGCGCCGCCTCCTGCCCGGATCATCGACGGAGAGCCGGCATGGACAGTACGCCGGCTCCTGGACGTCCGTTGGAAGGGCCGGGAGTTCCAGTACTTGGTGGACTGGGAGGGGTATGGACCTGAGGAACGCTCCTGGGTGAAGAGGAGCTTCATCCTGGACCCGGCCCTCCTGGCCGACTTCTACACCCGACACCCCGACAAGCCTGGTCGGGCGCCAGGAGGCGCCCGTTGAGGGGGGGTCCTGTTGTGTGGGCCGCTGAAGAGGAGGTACTGCTGGCCCACCACCAGAGGGCGCCCTGCCTGAAGTGCGGGCTTCAGGCACAAGGGCTTCGGAGCAACCGGGAGTGACAGCTGTCACTCATCAACAGCACCAGCTGTCACTCATCACCACATCACCATAAAAGCCGGGCAGCAACTCCACCTCACTGCCGAGATATCATCTACTACTTAGGTAATATTCTCTGCAGTATCTAAACTGTGACTTACGTCTGATCTGTTTGCAGTCATTTTCCTGTGGTGCACTTTCAGCTGGGTTGGCTGTCAGTGAGAGAACCGACGTCTTCGCCTCTCACTCCAACCAGATTAGTGGTTTAACAGGAGCTGCTATTGTGTTTCCTACTGCGGAGGTGGAGGTGCTCCCTCCCAGAGGAACTGTATCTGTGTGTGAGGATTTACTGGGTGTGTATCCACACACCCACCATTAACTGTCTCTGCTTCCTGCCAGCAGTACCAGGTCTGACAGCTGGAGACGGTGGCCACCTGGAGATTCAGGACTTGGCGGCTCCGGTGTTCTTCAGATCCGTTGGCGGTGGAAGCTGCGTGGGACCCGGCTCTTCTCTGGACGGACGTCTTCTATCCTCGAGCCTGCCCACACGTCACTTTTCATATAATTGACTATCATTCTCAAACTGCATTTGTCTGTATTCCGTTGTGCACAATTTGCAACATTAAATTGTTATATTTTGGCTTATCCATTGTCCGTTCATTTATGCCCCCCTGTTGTGGGTCCGTGTCACTACACTTTCCCAACAAGGACGACTGCACCGTATTGAAGGGAGGATGGATGGGGTCATGTATTGCGAGATTTTGGCAAACTACCTCCTTCCCTCAGTAAGAGCATTGAAGATGGGTCATGGCTGGGTCTTCCAGCATGACAGTGACCCCAAACACACAGCCAGGGCAACTAAGGAGGGGCTCCGTAAGAAGCATTTCAAGGTCCTGGAGTAGCCTGGTCTCCACCCCTGAACTCAATAGAAAATCTTTGGAGGGAGGTGTTGAAATACTTATTTGCAGCAGTAACATACAAATAAATTATTTTTTTTTTAAATCATACATTGTGATTTCCTGATTTTTTTTTTTAGATTATGTCTCTCATCGTGGACATGCACCTAAGATGAAAATTTCAGACCCCTCCATGATTTCTAAGTGAGAGAACTTGCAAAATGGTAGGGTGTTCAAATACTTATTTTCCTCACTGTATGTACATGTGATTTTAGTTTATATATATATATATATACACACACACACACACACACACACAAATTTGCGATATAAAAAAAACTTTCTATGGGATATTGTGTGTAGCGTTTTGAGGCAAAAGAAATGAATTTCATCCATTTTGGAATATAAGGCTATAACATAAAATGTGGAAAAAGTGAAGCGCTGTGAATATTTTCCAGATGCGCCGTACATTTTAAAACAAACATATCAATCCTAATTTTAGACTGGTGATTTTAAATAAAAACAACGCGACCCCTTAATTTCTGAAGAGCCAGTTCAGAACACTGAGAAATAAAAAAAAAATCTGTTGATAAATAGTGACACCAACAAACAGCCATTAAAACAACAGCAATGAGCTTGCTTGCCTCAAAACAAGAAGGTTGCTGATTCAAGGCCATCTGGAGCTGCGTTATCTATAGCCACTGGCATAAAACATGTGCCATGTCAATATACAGCTGTGGCAATATATGATTAAAACGAAACCTCTAGCAGACCAGACTCAAAGGGGTGACTAACTGTTTTGGGCATACTAACAATAAGAAAGCTCAAATAAACAAAATACAGCAAAGAACTGTCAAACTGCAAAATGAAGATGATGGAACTATACTCAACAAAAAAATAAATGCAACACTTTTGGTTTTGCTCCCATTTTGTATGAGATGAACTCAAAGATCTAAAACTTTTTCCACATACACAATATCACCATTTCCCTCAAATATTGTTCACAAACTAGTCTAAATCTGTGATAGTGAGCACTTCTCCTTTGCTGAGATAATCCATCCCACCTCACAGGTGTGCCATATCAAGATGCTGATTAGACACCATGATTAGCGCACAGGTGTGCCTTAGACTGTCCACAATAAAATGTCACTCTGAAAGGTGCAGTTTTATCACACAGCACAATGCCACAGATGTTGCAAGATTTGAGGGAGCATGCAATTGGCATGCTGACAGCAGGAATGTCAACCAGAGTTGTTGCTCGTGTATTGAATGTTCATTTCTCTACCATAAGCCGTCTCCAAAGGCATTTCAGAGAATTTGGCAGTACATCCAACCAGCCTCACAACCGCAGACCACGTGTAACCACACCAGCCCAGGACCTCCACATCCAGCATGTTCACCTCCAAGATCGTCTGAGACCAGCCACTCGGACAGCTGCTGAAATAATCTTTTTGCATAACCAAAGAATTTCTGCACAAACTGTCAGAAACCGTCTCAGGGAAGCTCATCTGCATGCTCATCGTCCTCATCGGGGTCTCGACCTGACTCCAGTTCGTCGTCGTAACCGACTTGAGTAGGCAAATGCTCACATTCACTGGCGTTTGGCACATTGGAGAGGTGTTCTCTTAACGGATGAATCCCGGTTCACACTGTCCAGGGCAGATGGCAGACAGCGTGTGTGGCGTTGTGTGGGTGAGCAGTTTTCTGATGTCAGTGTTGTGGATCGAGTGGCCCATGGTGGCGGTGGGGTTATGGTATGGGCAGGCGTCTGTTATGGACGAAGAACACAGGTGCATTTTATTGATGGCATTTTGAATGCACAGAGATACCGTGACGAGATCCTGAGGCCCATTTTTGTGCCATACATCCAAGAACATCACCTCATGTTGCAGCAGGATAATGCACGGCCCCATGTTGCAAGGATCTGTACACAATTCTTGGAAGCTGAAAATGTTCCAGTTCTTGCATGGCCGGCATACTCACCGGACATGTCACCCATTGAGCATGTTTGGGATGCTCTGGACCGACGTATACGACAGCGTGTACCAGTTCCTGCCAATATCCAGCAACTTCGCACAGCCATGGAAGAGGAGTGGACCAACATTCCACAGGCCACAATTGACAACCTGATCAACTCTATGCGAAGGAGATGTGTTGCACTGCATGAGGCAAATGGTGGTCACACCAGATACTGACTGGTATCCCCCCCAATAAAACAAAACTGCACCTTTCAGAGTGGCCTTTTATTGTGGGCAGTCTAAGGCACACCTGTGCACTAATCATGGTGTCTAATCAGCATCTTGATATGGCACACCTGTGAGGTGGGATGGATTATCTAAGCAAAGGAGAAGTGCTCACTATCACAAATTTAGACTGGTTTGTGAACAATATTTGAGGGAAATGGTGATATTGTGTATGTGGAAAAAGTTTTAGATCTTTGAGTTCATCTCATACAAAATGGGAGCAAAACCAAAAGTGTTGCGTTTATATTTTTGTTGAGTGTAAGTGTCCAGATAATAAAGTCCAGTGGGAAACATGATCTATAGTTCACCAGTGACAAAGTTCATCATCGTGTCATGTGGCTTGGGTTCAGATACTACATTTTCAAACAGGGGACCACTGCATGGAAAAAGTAGTGGTCCTCCAATGTTCAACAACTGTCAACATAGATCCCAGCACAGCACATCAGATAAAGAGAAACAGCAAAAATAAATAGCCAGAACATTCAGGAACAATATTTCACAGCACACACACACACAAAAAAACAAAACAAAACAAAACAAAACAAAAAAACGAGCGTGTCAAAGGCCGTGTGGGTTATCAGGCAAGATGGCCATTTTCGACATAAAATATTTTTCAATTTCAATTTATTTTCATTTATATAGCGCCAAATCACAACAGAGTTGCCTCAAAGCGCTTCACACGGGTAAGGTCTAACCTTACCAACCCCCAGAGCAACAGTGGTAAGGAAAAACTCCCTCTGAGGAAGAAACCTCAAGCAGACCAGACTCAAAGGGGTGACCCTCTGCTTGGGCCATGCTACAAACATAACTTATAGAACAATTCACAGAACAATTCACGGATGAATATACAAGAAATGCTATTGGCATACAGGATAGGAGGATCGCCAATACGAATACAACTCCCATCTTTGGATGGAGCTGCACCTTAAACAGAGAGAAAAAACAGAATCAGGCATCAGAAAGACAAAAAATACTCTATAATTTCCCAGCATTAAACAACAAGAAAAACAGAGAAATACTAAAGTAGTCACCGGCCACTAGCCCTAAACTTCATTAAAAGACCCAGAATTTAGGTAAAGTTGAGGCCGTGGCCCGCTCCAATTACTAATAAATGAATTAAAAGAGTAAAAAGCGTAAAACTGTACCAGTATGCTAGCCATATGAAAGGGAAAATAAGTGTGTCTTAAGTCTGGACTTGAAAATCTCTACAGAATCTGTTTTATTGATGCAGGGAGATCATTCCACAGAACAGGGGCATGATAAGAGAAAGCTCTGTGACCGGCAGACTTCTTATTCACCTTAGGGACACAACGTAGTCCTGCACCCTGAGAACGTAAAGCCCGGGCCGGTACGTAAGGTTTAATTAGGTCAGCTAGGTAGGGAGGTGCCAGTCCATGAATAATTTTATAGGTTAGTAGCAGAACCTTAAAATCTGATCTAACTGGGACAGGAAGCCAGTGAAGGGATGCCAAAATGGGTGTAATGTGGTTGAACTTTCTGCTTCGTGTCAAAAGTCTGGCTGCAGCATTTTGAACCAATTGGAGACTCCTAATGCTAGACTGCGGTAAACCAGAAAATAGAACATTGCAGTAGTCCAGTCTAAAAGAGATAAATGCATGGATCAGGGTCTCGGTATCACCCATAGACAGGATGGGATGAATCTTCGCTATATTTCGCAGGTGAAAGAAAGCAGTCCTAGTAATATTTCTAATGTGGAGGCCAAAGCACAACGAAGGATCAGAAATTACCCCAAGGTTCCTCACTTTGTCAGTGTGATGTATGACACATGAGCCGAGGCTGAGCGTTAACTGGTCAAATTGATGCCGATGTCTCACTGGACCAAGAACCATCATTTCAGTCTTATCAGAGTTTAAAAGTAGGAAGTTTCTAGATATCCAACTTCTCACTGCTGCAAGGTAATCTTCTAAGGATTTTATGTGAACGAGATTACCAGCAGTTATCGGCATGTATAACTGAGTATCATCTGCACAGCAGTGAAAGGTAATCCCAAAACGCCACAATATGTGCCTAAGGGGTGCTATATAAAGGGAGAAAAGCAGGGGGCCTAAAACAGACTCCTGTGGAACCCCAAATTTCATGTCACTAAGGTTAGCGGTAGTGTTACTGTACAAAACACAGTAAGAATGACTGGTCAAGTATGACGTCAGCCATCCAAGGGCACTCCCAGTAATCCCAAAATGATTTTCCAGCCTATCAAGTAGAATATGATGATCCACTGTATCAAATGCACTGTATAAAATAGCCACCATTTCCAAATGAATGAATCCACAGAAATAATTTTGGGATGGGAACAATGTCAATGGCCAATATTGTGCCCTTGCCAAATTAAAAGAAAATTTATGGGACAGATTTTGAGAAAACTGGGTCCAAATATCCAAACTGGCTGTTTCAGCATAAAAATGACCACCATTTCCTCATGAAAAAAAATCTTTGACTATAATTTTTTTGTTGTTAAATATGTCAACGACCCATATTACACCCTTGAGAAATTATTAAAAAAAAAAAAAAAAAAAAACACAAGTTGTCACACAGTTTGAGAAAATTTGCTGTTAAGTGCTCAAAATGGCTATTTTCAGCATAAACATGGCCGCCATTTCCAAACAAACAAATCTACGAGTATTTTTTTTATAGGATCAATATCCGTCTTTTTATTACACCTTTGCCAAATTTGGAAAAAAGTTAGACAGTTTTTGAGATATCGCAATACATGATGACGACGCCCATGACTGACGGATGCCATGCCACGATATGGGTTCCTGGCCTGTCAGCCGGTAACCCACCCACCAAAACAAAAAAAGAGAGGATAGTAACGTGAGTGCTGGCAATACCACCCTACAGTTTACCAACAAACCCAGAATTTAGGTATGGTGAGACTCCAGCTCTGCCAATATTAGCATAAAATTTGCGATGGAGGAGAACTCAATAGGAGAGAACAGATTAGTCTTTAATCATTGAATGAACTGATGGAATCAGGCTGTTTTCCCCTTAAGAGGCAGACTGTTCCACAGAACAGGTGTACAATAAATAAAGCTCTGTGACCTGCTGACTTTTTTAACCCTTTGAACACATTGTAATCCGGCATCCTGAGAAAGCAGAGCACCTAGTGTGTGAAGGATTTTCTAAGTTAAAAAACTTCCAAATCCATGCCTGTATATAGAGGGGGTTCAGGGGGTTCAACCGAACCCCCCCCCGGAGAATTCTGCTGATTTTTTTCTGATCTGGTTATCAACATTATGTATTTTCTTTTCATTGATAATAAGCAACAAGCACTAACTGTTACACAGCTATTATCACACACCCTCAAGTTTCAATTTCCTCTGCCAGAGTAATCCCTTAAGTGATGAAAGGGGAAACTGCTAGATAAACTTTTCCCATGGGGGTTGAGAATTTTTGCTCCCTGGTCCCTCTGATATCAAACAGATTAGTAGGCTTGTAAATACCCATGTAGACACACAATTACACTTGTCTGGTTTGTAAAAACATGTTTGTATGTATAAGCTGAGAAATAAAGGGAGCTTCTCCTTCCTGTTGCAAATACTGTAAAGGTGCAAATATTCACATGGGATTTATTATGCGAATTTCGCGAGTTAAACAAGGTCGCCAAATTAAATACTGCTATTTTAATACATAACGTACATATACGTACATATTCATAATGTAAACGCGAATATTAATACCGCTAAATACGAGATCTGTTAGAAAACTATCCGACCTTTTTATTTTTTGCAAAAACTATATGGATTTGAATCATGTGCGCTTGCATCAGCCAAGCTTTAGGTTTAAAGTTTGCATTAATGTTATCTTGGTTCTTCCTGGGTGGTTCTTATGGCAACTGATCCAATCCCAAGCAAGGACTATTTGTATATAAAAATGTATTTCCTAAAATGATACATTTTGGGTTTCAAATGAAATTTATGTAGCTTTTTACCCCTCGAAATCCTCAAAAAGCTTTTGCTTCGGGGGGCTTCGCCCACCTGAGCCCCCCACGAGGGCGTTGCCCCTCGTCCCCACCGGGGGCCCTGCGGCTCACTTGACCCCCAACTCAAGGATTTGAACCCCCCCTTTCACATTCCTATATACGGCCCTGAAATCTGACCTCACATGGACAAGAAACCAGCAGAGGGAAGTCAAAATCAGTCACTATCAGTATTTCAAGTTTTAGTGACCATAAGTGACTTAAGAACGAGGCAGATGGGATTTTTGGGACATGTGCTTTGAAAGGACAGTTAAATTGCCATTGACTATAAACAGCAGAAGAGAAGCAGGTGAAGAAAAAGGATGCTTTGGATGACTTGTTAAAAATTAGGAGAAAGAGGAGGTAAATAACCTGGAGCTGTTGCAGAAAGCTACAAACAGATTTGTGGCATGCCATGATCACCCATGGAAAATAGAGATTAACTATAACTGATTGGCATTGATATATATATATATATATATATATATATATATATATATATATATATATATATATATATATATATATATATATCTTTTTTTTCCATTTACAGTCATGTTTGTATACATACAAAAAAAAAAAATCTACAGGGAAAAGCTGTCGGTTTCTTTGCTATTTTATTTGTATATCACAGGTGCACAGAAAGTAATTTGTAATAAGTGCGTATATACTAAGAGTGCGCGCACCCGGAAAGAACAGCACGTGGAATAAAAAGGTGGATGATTGACTGTCAACTTTGTGAAGTGTATGATACTGTACTTGTGCAAATAATGAGTGCGCCACAAACTTTGCCCAGGTTCTTATCAGTCAGCGACGAGTTACAGCCAGCATGGAGCTAATGGTTCATCTATTAAATTCCGGACAACGCACAAAGCAAACAGTTTTGACTGCTCCAGCAGCGTCTGAGTCGAGTTTCCTCACCACACCATTATGGGCCAGCGAGGATCTAAACAACCAGAGGCCCAAGTCCTCCTCCTGGGTTTGGACAACGCCGGGAAGTCCACTCTCCTCTACAAATTGAAATACAGAGCGTGCGTCAGCACCGTCCCGACCATCGGCTTTAACGTGGAGATGGTGGAGGCCAGAAAGAACAGGACGAACATCGCCCTGACCGTGTGGGATGTCGGAGGTCAGGGCAGGATGCGCAAACACTGGAAGGATTTCCACCAAGACGCCACGGCCATCATGTTTGTCGTGGACAGCTCCGACGTGCGCCGGCTGGAGGAGGCGCGCCGGGAGCTGGCGATCACGCTGAAGAGCGAGCAGCTGCGGGGCCGTCCTGTGGTCGTGCTCGCTAACAAACAGGACGTCAGTGGTGCGCTGACGGTCACCGAACTTAAGGATAGATTCAACCTGAGAAAGATTTGTTCGGACCGGGACTGGTTCGTTCTGCCTTGTTCCGCCGCGACGGGCTACGGGGTTGAAGAAGGTTTCCGGCGAGTGGCGCAAATGGTCAAAGTGTCCCAAGACCCTGCGATGAGAGACAACCTTAAAGAAACGATGCACTACCTCAGATCCAACAGACGAAGTTTTATTTAACAGAAACAGTGATTGGGAAAAGGCTGAACAGTGCCGACGCCTTTTACGCACGAAGTTTGTGCAAATCCTGCAAAACAATGAAATATATATATATATATATATATATATATATATATATATATATATATATATATATATATATATCGATTACAAAATGACAAATGTTATCAGTGAAAAGTTAAAGTATTGTGCAGAACTCGGTTCTCTCACATGGGTGTGTAGTGTGTACATTACAGGTTACAGAGGCGTCTCCCTGACAACATCCTGACAAAAATAGTCTTTCCTTTTTGCCTTCAAAACGTGAGCCCTTTTCGATTCATTTCGAGAAGACTGTGCAGCAGAAGTCCCTCTGCGCAGAGGAAAAGTTCAACCTAACTACAGCAGACGCAGTCCTGGATGTCCCGTCACGATATCAAATCTAGACTCACGTCGTCCGGGCGCTGCGCTCTTCCTCCCTCATGGTCTCTTCATAGGTGGGCAAACGTTTGCATTCTTCGTAGGTGGGCAGCCGAGCAGCTGGAGTCTGATCCGCCAGGTTGTCCGCTGACGCGTGGGTCTCCATAAGATGCTCTTGGGATACGGCGCTCGCTGGGTGCGCATTGTGAGGCGGGACGAGCTGCCTGGTCCTGGAACACAACAGTCTGTGCACGAAGTAGCCCACGGCAAAGAGCAAGAGTAGTATGAGCACCCCGGATAGTTTACGGGTAACCATAGCCATGTTGTAGTAAGTGTTGTACGCGAACTGCCTGCAACAGGTGACGGTGGTGGTGTTTGCTCCCTGGGCGCAACAGACCTGGTCGTCCCGGCAAATATCTTGGCCGCATTTTCGAATGGAATCGACAACAGTGCGGACAAAAAAGCAAAGAATGAACGCCTGTAGCTGATGGACTTTGTAGAGAGACATCACCGCGGTGTACAGCAGGCGATCCTCTGATGGCAAACGGCGCGTAAAAACAAGGAGCAGAGGAGAGGACGCGCTGACGCAGAGCTCGACGCGCCGCAGACTGAGAAACAGCTGGGACACTGCAGCCTGAACGCACCTTGATGTCGAGCCTGAAATGTATTTATTATTAAATGGAAATATTTGGAACTGATTATTTCTTTAATTTCCTTAAAGAACTAGGAAGAAGAAAAAAAATAAAACTTTTGGCAGCAAACAGATGAATTTTAATTAACATTGTTTGTCAGCGCAGAGCGATTACAGTACGAAAATAAAACACACACACACACACACACACACACACACACACACACACACACACACACACACACACACACACACACACACACACACACACACACACACACACACACACACACACACACACACACACACGTCTCGGTGGATTTTCACCAGACTTGGTGGGACTATTACTTTTGTGTCTCCAGATGACTAACTTTTGGAAAAGATTGGTTAAAGGTCATGCAACCCAGTAATATATCTCCACGATAACAATGTAGCTACAGATTTTATCAAAAGCTCATACTGATCAGTAAAATATTTATAATCTATCAGATATATGACTTTATGATGAAGTCTCAAAGAAGTCATAATATTTGCACATGATCAGAGTGTGTTCAAATCATTTGGACACATTCTGATCATCTGCAAAGATATGTAAATCCAGAGTTTATGGTGTATATTGATGCCAGTAAGTACTTATAACTCAAAGATGAGGGCAAAGGGTATGCAGCAGCCCTCTGATTCCTGTCATTGTTTTCGTATTCTAAATCCATTAAAATAATGACCAATAGTGTCATAACTCTGAAATGCAAAGTATAATGCACAAGAAGACCTGATGTCACTCAGGTTAATGTTCTTCTGTATAAATATGCTGGTTAAGTAAAATAGGCTTAAATTTTGATTAGTGTACCTCAACTACATGATTCATGGCACACCAAGTGAACATGTCGATGCCATTAAAAATATATATGGTGGTAATCTTCCATACAATCGCTTTTTCATTAGAGACAAAAGAAAACAGGCGCCGAGGAAATCGACCATTCCTGTAGGAAGCACTGAGAAACTGGCTTTGACTAATGGCCTAGCTGTGAGGCCAGTGGGGGTGGTTGGGGGGGGTGCATCAGCACCACGGACAGCACTCAACACACCCCGGCAGGGAAAGAGAACACAGCCATTGGGTACACGCAAAAGGTGCGCTGTCCAAGATGCTGACACCACTCCAACCCAGGAAATGTGCAAGCTGGCAATAGTACAAATACTGCAGAGTGCATTTACATTAATAATCAACATCTTATGGTCCTGCAGGGTCTTCCCTGGAACACGCCAGACTGATTGAACGGTGTCCGTTTTTCCATCAGTATATCATATTTTCAGTGCCGAACGCTGTTCCTGTTATTTATTTTTGCTACATTTCTCAGTGAAAGATCAAGGCATTGCCCACACTGACCATAATCTTCTACATCTCTATCCCGTTACTAATAACCACTGATGATTAATCAATAATGTGACTACATGATGAGTAGGATGCGGGTGGTAATGGAGGAAAGTGCTCTTTAATAGCATGTCTGCTTTCCTTCCCCAGTCAAAACAACTCCATTATGTTCACTCAGTCTCAGTGTTTGCCTAAATGGTACATTATGCTTGCTGTCGACGCAAAACAATGCCCCTTTTTTTGGAGAGGTTGAGGGGGAGCAAGAGAAATCTGTTTAAGTGCTCATATTGTGCAAATGTTGCATTTCCTTCTACCAGTTAGTTATATGCAGTTTGCTATTCATGTTAATTTAAATATTTCTATTTCAGCCCATGTAATTCAATTCAATTTTATTAATTGAAATAGCGCCATCTCCCGACAGTCGCCTCATTGCGCTTCACACAACACACAATTCAAAGCAGCACAAAGTGAATTAAAATCGAAAAGGGCACAGTAAAAAGGTAAAACAGAATAAAAAGAAATTACAAAGCAAACATAAAAACATAAATTAACAATAAGACAGTCTGAAAAAGTGGGTCTTCAATCTTGATTTAAAAGTATCCACCATGTTGGACTGCCTTCTAGATGCAGGTAGATTGTTTCAGAGAGCAGGGCCATGGTAAGAGAAAGCTCTATACCCTACAGACTTTTTATTCACCCTTGGAACACACAGAAGTCCTGCACCTTGCAAACAAGTGCTGCGCCGGTACGTAGGGCTTGACTAAGTCCGCCAGGTAGGAAGTAGCCAGTCCATGAACAATTTTATAGACAGGAACAGGACTTTTTTTAATCCAATCTGGCAGAAACTGGAAGCCAAAGAAGGGACACCAGAATGGGTGTAACATGGTCAAACTTTCTGCTTTGTGTCAAAAGTCTGGCAGCAGCATTCTGCACTAATTGAAGACCCCTAATGCTGGACTACAGCAGACCAGAAAATAAAGCATTGCAGTAATCCAATCTAGAAGAGATAAATACATGTATCAGAGTCTCAGCATCAGCCATAGACAGGATGGGACGAATCTTCGCTGTTTCACAGATGGAAGAAGGAAGTCCTCATAATATATCAAGTAAAACACGATGATCCACAGTATCAAACGCAGCACTAAGAGCTAAAAGCACCAAAACCGTAGTGGTGTCCGAATCCATTGCATGCAGAAAACCATTCACTACTCTAGTAAATGCTGTCTCTGTGGAGTGATGTTTTTTAAAAGCAAACTACAGTGGTTCAAAAAGATCATTCTCAGTAAGATGGTCCACAAGCTGCTGTGAAATCATTTTTCCAGAATTTTAGAGCAGAATGACAGATTTGATATCGGCCTATAATTATTCAAAATACCAGGGTCAAGACTAGATTTCTTAAGCAATGGTCGAATCACTGCAGATTTAAAACACTTAGGAACAGAACCAGAGGTTAGTGAAAGATTAACCATTTCTAGCACAGTCGGACCAAGAATGGGCCATAGGTCCTTAAACAGCTTGATAGGATCAAATAAGCAGGTTGTGCTTTTTATAGACGTCATGAGCTTCGCCAGCACGTCTATTGAAATAGCATCAAATTCTGTTAATCTAGGTGTCACCTTAGTGATAACAACCACCTCCATAGCAGGGTGCAATGATTGAGCCAAGGTATGCTGAAATATGATCAATCTAATGTCTTCAATTTTCCTCTCGAAATAATCCAAGAAGTCCTCAGCTACAGTAGTGTTCAGAATAATAGTGTTATGTGACTAAAAAGATTAATCCAGGTTTTGAGTATATTTGTTATTGTTACATGGGAAACAAGGTACCAGTAGATTCAGTAGATTCTCACAAATCCAACAAGACCAAAATTCATGATATGCACACTCTTAAGGCTATGAAATTGGGCTATTAGTAAAACAAAGTAGAAAAGGGGGTGTTCACAATAATAGTAGCATCTGCTGTTGACGCTACAAACTCAAAACTATTATGTTCAAACTGCTTTTTTAGCAATCCTGTGAATCACTAAACTAGTATTTAGTTATATAGCCACAGTTTTTCATGATTTCTTCACATCTGTGAGGCATTAATTTTGTTGGTTTGGAACCATGATTTTGCTCGTTTACTAGTGTGCTTGGGGTCATTGTCTTGTTAAAACACCCATTTCAAGGGCATGTCCTCTTCAGCATAAGGCAACATGACCTCTTCATGTATTTTGACAAATCCAAACTGATCCATGATACCTGGTATGCGATATATAGGCCCAACACCATAGTAGGAGAAACATGCCCATATCATGATGCTTGCACCACAATGCTTCACTGTCTTCACTGTGAACTGTGGCTTGAATTCAGAGCTTGGGGGTCATCTCACAAACTGTCTGCGGCCGTTGGACCCCAAAAGAACAATCTTTAGGCCAGTTGATGTGTTCTTTGGCAAATTGTAACCTCTTCTGCACATGTCTCTATTTTAACGGAGGGACTTTGCGGGGGATTCTTGCAAATAAATTAGCTTCACACAGGCGTCTTCTGTCACAGCACTTACAGGTAACTCCAGACTGTCTTTGATCATCCTGGAGTTGATCAGTGGGTGAGCCTTTGCCATTCTGGTTATTCTTCTATCCATTTTGATGGTTGTTTTCCATTTTCTTCCACACATCTGTTTTTTTTGTCCATTTTAAAGCATTGGAGATCATTGTAGATGAACAGCCTATAATGTTTTGCACCTGTGTATAAGTTTTCCCCTCTCCAATCAACTTTTTAATCAAAGTACGCTGTTCTTCTGAACAATGTCTTGAACGTCCCATTTTCCTCAGGCTTTCAAAGAGAAAAGCATGTTCAACAGGTGCTGGCTTCATCCTTAAATAGGGCACACCTGATTCACACCTGTTTGTTCCACAAAATTGATGAACTCACTGACTGAATGCCACACTACTATTATTGTGAACACCCCCTTTTCTACTTTTTTTTTTTTTTACTAATAGCCCAATTTCATAGCCTTAAGAGTGTGCATATCATGAATGCTTGGTCTTGTTGGATTTGTGAGAATCTACTGAATCTACTGGTACCTTGTTTCCCATGTAACAATAAGAAATATACTCAAAACCTGGATTAATCTTTTTAGTCACATAGCACTACTATTATTCTGAACACTACTGTACAAATGGAGAGTGACTAAGAGGTGGCCATCCATGGATAAGAAATGCTACCGTGCCAAGCAAAAATTTTGAGTTGTGCTTGTTTTTATTGATCAAATCAAAATAGTAGGCCCACTTTGTAGTCGATAGTGCATGCTTATACTCTACGATAGCATCATGCCATGCAAGGTGGAACACCTAATTTGGAGCTATGCCATTTCCGTTCCAGACCTCTAGCCTTCTGCCTGAGGTCCTGCAACCAGTGGTGGTCACACTTCCACTAATCTGCTAATTATTGAAGCTAATGTTTTCATTATCAGATTAGCTTTTCAGATAACTTTGAAACCATCATCAGGCCAATTATCTTCCAATAAATTTTGGTCCGATAATTTTTAGATCGCTAACATGTTTTTGTAAGTGAAGTGAATAAATCTTAGTAAAAAAAATTAAGTCTGATATCAAAGATTTTAGCACTTACCTGTTAAATGTTTTGTAGCAGATAAACAGCCCTATTCTCTGTAAACAGAAGAGCGCTGGTTTCAGGAGAAACCACTCTATCCTCTGCAGTCAGAGAAGAGCTGGTCACAAGACAATTTCTCTTGACACCGTAGTAACTCACTGGCAATATCACCCAAGTCATCCAGAGGCATACAGTTTTAGCTTATGGTTAAAATTTTAACAAAACTAATTTCGGACATGTTATTTAAATTAATGTCACTTCTGAAGTTTTATAAAGTGAAAACATCAGCTATATGTTTTAGTTTTAAAGTATTACACTAATTTTGAATGCTTTAGTGTGGACATGCTGTGCGAAAGGTGCATTATGGGTAATCTCAAAACAGTCACGACAGGAGAAATGCATTTGAGATGCTCTGATCGGGCTCCACACGGACAACAGCATTAAACTCTTTGTATATTGTGCATAAAACTCTCGTGAATATATTCTGGGTTTATAGACGTTATTGTGTTTTATGTAAAAATGCCAGAAGCAGCTCAGGTTGCTTCTCCACGCAGATTAAATGTAGCACACGGATAATTTGGAATATTTGTTTTGGCAAGTTTTCACGGTCTCTACTCCCATCTACTGGCTAGTAGTGTTCATGGCAGTATTCACCCTAAGTATTGAGATATCCCATAATCCTTTGCACGACAGTTGTTGCAGCCTCTTAAGAAATAAGTGTACATTTTGTTGTATAATGTTAATTTACAATTATCATGGATTCTGTTGTTTAAACAGCAGCAACTCTAGCGCATGAAAAAAAAAATTGGTAGGCAAAGGATTATGGGAAAGGGTCTGAGTGTCTGGATGCCAGAAAATGGCAGTGTTCTATGCATTTTGACCCCAGTTATATCAGACGGGTGAAAAACCACAAATCGAGTTTTGGCTTTTGCAAATGGCTTTTTTTAAACATATGAATAAAATGGCATATTTTACAAAAGTACATTCATATGTAAATACCAACACGTCACATTAACATGTTGGTTTTTACATAGAATGAATGAGTCATCTAATCAGTGTTAACGGAGGCTCAATCCCTTTGGCATCTGTGTTTATTACAAAACTTCAGAATTAGCGCATTATTTAAAATTAAAAGATGTTATATTTTAAGTTTGTACAAATGACAGAATTGACATTAATGGAGATATTTTTTTTATACCAAAACCACAAGTCAAAACTGCTTTATTTTCCAAGGCCTCTACCTCACGGTGGCTTGGCCGTATCCTGTTAAGGAATAATGGTTTGTTTTGTGTGTGTAGAGTTGAGCTTAGCTCCTCTCAACTGTTCCACTGCTGCGAAATATGTAGTAAACAGGAACTTCCAGCAGTGGGCAGGGTGCACAAAGACAGAAGTTGCTGCAAGTGTACCAGAGACAATACTGGAAGTTATCGGTTATCGATTAGTTGTAGCTTCCGATAAATTTTTGAGTGGTTTATTGGTTTAGCTTTATAAAAGATAACTTTTCAGTTAACTTATTAGCTGTTATCAAAGCCAACTTTTTGGTTAGCTGTGCCCACAAGTAACCTTTGAAACAAGGCGACTACACTTTGGGAAGGCCAGGCCTTAAGAGGTGGCACAATCTTAAGTGTTTTGAGTACTGAATTTAAACTATCCACCAGACTGTCTACTGACTGAGCATTCTGCAAACTTGAAGCTAAAAGATCAGGCAGTCTAGCTTCGAGTTCAGTCCTAGTTGAAGGTTTAATGCGTCGCCACAGTAATAGGCAAGCTTGTTGCTCCACTAAACGCAGCAGTATAAATGTAAACCTAGTAAGTGAGTAGTCAGACCACCGATGCAAGGGGCAAGATGTCAGTATTCATGACAGCAAGAACACATACAAGAACCAAATCCAGAGTATTTCCCCTAATGTGCTTGAACCCTGAATGCATTGCTGGAATCCCAATGCATCCACAATTTCCATAAATGATTTACACAGGATCAGAGAGCTTATTTATATGAATGTTAAAATCACCAATGATCAAAATGTTATCAGCACTAGTTGACAAGTTAGAGATGAATGCACCAAATTTGTTTAAGAATTCAGAATATGGGCCTTGGGGCTTATAAACAATGACAATTTTTTTCCCCATACAATATGTAGCATCATGGGCAGAGAGGAGAATCAGATACTCAAATTATATTTGTGACCCCCAACAGTTAATAAAATAAACCTAGCTTTATAAATAAAAGCAACTCCCCTGTCTTGCCTCGCACCACGGGAAACATGACTAAATGTGTATGCTGGTGGGCAGGCTTCATTTAGGAAGGACAACTGTAACTGTTAGATAAAACTTGTCGGCTACCATAACATGTTCATACGCCAGTGCTGCATCCACCACACCAGAAATACCACAGGGCACCCCGCGCAAACATTGATAAACTTAACTATGTTTTCTTGCAAAAAGCAGATTTGTGAATTTTTTTTTATTTTGCCATTTATAATCTTCCCCTTCCAACTCTAACCATAACCCTGACCCCCGCTCCCACATTTTGTGCTCCTGTCACAAAACTAATTCCTTCCCCATCACAAAAAGTGTCCAATTTTTGCACCCCCGGCACAAACCCATAGATTAATGTACTTTTCCTAACCCAGTCTCACGGCAACACTGAATGGACTGTGCATAATGCGTATACCATGTTTGGTGACAACTGAGCCAAAACAGCTGAACTTCTCAGTCAAGTGAAATATCACAATTGACTGACTCCTCACACAGTGATGTCTAGCACACTGGCTGTACTGTGTGTGTAAGAAGGGGAAAAAAAAAAAAACATGTTGGCTTTGTGTATTATTTATTAGAGGAAAACATGATGCAACCGTCATGACAAAACAGATGTAAGTGGGTGAAAAGTCTCAACTCTCCTTGAGAAAAGTTGTCGGTGTGATTTACTGCAGCAACATTCATCCCAAGAGACATGTTGAATGATGAGAATAATCTCTACCCACAGGGTTCACGCCTTCTGCAGGCTTTAAATGCAGCAGCATGGTCTTTACAATCAAAGCAGTCTCCACTGTGCTGTCTTAAAACTCTGGTGATCAGAACATCCGGAAAAAGATCTTTGACTTGATGGCAATGCTGCTGGATTACAGAACTGCAAGGGGTCCCAGCTGGATGGTCCTTTCTGCAAGACAACCACACCACAATGCCAGTGTTCAAAATATGTGCTCTTGCAGATGCTTTTTGTAATTTGACTACATAAATACATGCATGTTTCATCAACTTTGATGCTTTCAACACTACAATATTTTTGGTTTGCAGAAGGGATATATAGATAAGAAGACTGTGCACTCCAATTACACTAACCTGCTTTAAAAAAAAAAAAAAAAAAAAAAAAAAAACAGTACTTACCTCTCTTCAGCAATCCAGTAGAATGTTGCTCAGTTTTCCCAGACTGGCCAATTGTTGGATGGTAACGCATAAAATGGACCGGGGACTGCCTCGGATTCATCAAGACAATTGATGTTTTGGTGTCCACCTTTGTTGTAGGTGGCTCTGTGGTCCAAAGATTCTCGGCCTGACATGTGATGTCACAGCGTCTACATGCATCGTCATTCCCATCTACTGAACGCCACCTGATAGAGGCAACTTTCAAAGTTAAGAAAGTACAGCAAGGACATGTACATGGCCCATTTGTATTTGAATAATGACATTTTGTAATTTTGCCTTTTCAAGTCTACACTACAACAGACTTGAAGTTAGCCAGTGAATATATGCTTGTTGTGTAGACATCAGATTTAATTTAGGAGTTTTAACAAGTATCATAACTGTTGAAATTAGACTTTATACAATCCTTCCATTTTTAGAGGACACAAGTGATTGGATAAGCTAAATATGAGTATTGTTCAAACAAATCATCTAGTTTTCTTCATGATACTACACAGTAGATCTCTATGGAGTAGGCAGTACTCAATTTGAGTCATGGAGGGAAGTCAACAAGACACCCAACACAATTCTGTAGGTGGTATAGGCTTCTGTGACTGGAGAAACTGCACAGCACGAATTCTGTGCATTATACCACCAGTCACTGCTTCACAGTGGAGTAGGACAGAGGACTTGCATCAAATTTAGGTTCTACTCACCCATCTTATTTATAACAAACTGGCTGAAATGTCACATGTGAGGAAAATCCCCTGTTCCACGCCATCATGAAGTCATAACAGGCAATACAATAGACAAAAGTTGCATTATGCACAGTTTCTCCAATCCCACCCACAAATGCCCACGACTCCAATGTTATCATTGGCATATTTCCTCACTGGTTTCCTTCTTGCAATGTCACAGTTTAAGGACTCCCCATTTCAGAAAGACTTACCATGCAATATTACACAGTATTTCATAATGACTGATAAATTCGATTCCAGACATTCAGCGACTTGGAATGTTTATGTATCATTGCCCGATTTGCCTGAAAAAAACTGGCTGTAAGTTATAATTTGTATTATTGGATGTTGCAACACAAGTTCATGTTTGTTTCATTTCAAAACCCACTGTTGTGGTGTACAGAGGCAAAATTACAGAAATTGGACAAGTGTCTAAATACTTATGGCCCTGATGTACACAGACAGATGTTTCATTCCAAGACTAACTGATACTCCAAGTTAACTTCAAATATTGTCGTGAAAGAACAAATGATAACATATGAAGATGTCAGTTTATCTTTGGTGCAATGATGTACACAGCATGTTTTCTTCCCTCATAGGGGCAACCATGCACTGGATTCCTGTAGACGCTGATGTAAAAACATACTTTAAGCTTTATTCAAGTTATCAAACAATATTAAAGCAAAAATAAGTCATTTCATTTGGTAAAAATTTTGCTGAATATTCTACTTCTGGAAGTCTGGCTTCATCCCTATCATCTTACTCATCTTTGTTGTAATGGACGGACATTTACACAATCTGTGTGGTACATCCATATGCTGAACATGTGTCCTTTGAGGCAGAAAGCCCAAAATGAGACTACTGCCTCTTTCCAAGAAAGTTTGGAAAAATGTGGTAGTCAGCTGCATGGCATCTATGGAGGACTGACTCAAAATTGATCCAATTTAAAAAAAATTAAAAATGCAATATCCAAATGAGATCACAGAGGATGCTGGTGCCATAGTTTGTCCAACAAAGGAAGCAGTCACCTTTTCACAATAATTACACTATGAGCATAGTACCTGTTTTCAATCAGAGAGCATGCTCTGTTTTGAGAGTCGGCTGCCACCCCGACTGGAGCGGCCTTCACGTAGCAGCTGATGTAGATCTGTGGGCAAAATATTCAGTGTGCAATGTGAAAGCAAACAAATCTAAGTAATTCAGGTCTTGGTTGAATTTGATACAATAACTATACAACGCAAGTTTGGAAGGTGCCATTATGGGCCTTTCAGCTATGATTAGCAGCCTAAAGCCTGATTTAAAAAAAAAAAAAAAAAAAAAAAAAAAAAACATTCTTCAGACCACAAGTACACACAACCATATCCACTCTCACTCAAACATCCATTAACCCCTTGGTCACATTAGCTATAAAGAGACCGAGGCAAACAGATCAGCTGCCATTCATTTTCCATCCTAATGGGTGTTTTACAGCCTAGGCGTGGCCAAAATAAATGCTATGTGATGTGACACTGCAACTGCCAATCATCGTGACCGCAGCGGGACATACGTCTGTTGGTTGCTTATATCTATCCATCTCTCACACACAAATAACATCCAAGATGGTAGAACGCACTCCCAAACAGCTGTGTTTCTGTATGAATCCAATGTTTAGCATCCCTCCCCCCTCAGATAATCCTTAATGAAGCAATTTACAAAACACCATACAAAATGAGTTTAGAAAGGCGCAATTATGGTTTATTATCAACCTTTCAGCTATGGTTAGCAGCCTAAGCACTGGTAAAAATTGTTGTTCTTTAGACCACAAGTACATTCAGACTAACTTGCAATACAGGAGTGTCACTGACATTTACTGAAGCAGATCAACTGAACTTTGTTTCCGTGAAGCAGTTAGGAGGGAATGCCCTTGTAAGTGATAACTGGATTAACACACCAGATTGCTCAACTCGTGGTAGAACCTGAAGGCATCTATCTGGAACCTGAGCCGGTCTTCATTAACCCGCGGTAGGAAACGGGCACTAGAGTTTGTCAGGTAAGCATCAATCAGACATCTGTTGGAACAAGAACCTAATCATTAAAAGAGGCAAAATAGAAGATATTTACTTGATTGTGTTTTAAATTTGGTGCATTTTGCATTTGAGTAACTGACCCATGCTCAATAAAGTCATATCTTAAGGCAGCCTCAACATCAGGAGTTGCTGTGGCAACACAGTGGTCAACGTAGACTCTCAATGGAACGTGTTTAGTGACGATGACGGACACTTCAAAATAAACAGGGTCACCCACATAGTAAGCAAGAGAATCCCTCTGCAGCTGCCAATCATCTGCAAAGTCGAAAAACAAACAATGATGTTCCTGCTGTGACGCAGTACATCGCTTTATTTTGAAGAAGCACAAGAACGATAAAATATCAGATCAGCATGGTTACCGGTCATGAGCTGCAGTTCAAACTTCATTTCATTCTCGGCTGCAGCCGTGGAGACCGAATGCACCCAGGTGGGGTGCAGAGGCACTCCATCCACAGCACATTTCCTGTAATCAGAGTGCTTAGAGCAACAATTTAAACATTTCTTAACTGACCACGAAAGCATGACGCACACGTCACCTACTTATCGTAATGGCATTCCACAGGAATAGTTACTCCATCCAGTCTGTCCAAGCCGTCAGCTGATGGTTTGGGTGCATAGATCAGAACATTAGAATAAACCAGCTTCTCCTTGGTTGACTGGAAAAAGGAGACAGACAAAAAATAAATAAATAATTATAATAGTTGTCTTTATTAACATTTTTATTTGTATAGCATGTTTCTTACACAACAAGCAGCTCACTGTACTTTCATGAAGATAAAAGTAGCAAAGCAGTGATTAGGAAGAATACATGTAAAATATAAATTAAAGCTTTGAAGATTGTGTATGATTCACAAATTTCAAGTGTAAAAAACAAAGACAAGGATCAACAGATGAAACTGACAAAAGTCAACTTCAAGAACATAAATGCAATTTCAACATCTGAGGTGCCGTCGACCCATGTCCAGGTTCAGTTTTGGGTAGAATTTTGATCCCGTAATGAGTCTTTGACCCAACTTCAAGAAATTTTTTCAAGCGCTCCCATTAGGCCGCCACAGCAGGTCAACAGTTTCCATCTCACCCTGTCCTCTGTAGCTTCCTCTATCCAGTGGTGGGCACAGATAACCAAAAAATTAACTTCGATAAAGATAAAACAATAAACCACCCAAAAATGTATTGGAAGTTACAGATAAATTCCAATATTATCTCTGGCACATTTACAACTACTAGCAAAACAAATTTAATAGCTTCTAATAATATTAAAAAATAACAGACCCAAACAATAAGACCACACTTTTCTTTCAACAGTCTGCCCCTGCTAGAAGCTCTTGTTTACTACAGCGCTCCAAGCACAGAGGCACCCCGAGACCCAAACAATGAGACCACACTTTTTTCTTTTAACATTCAGCCCCTGCTGGAAGCTCTTGTTTATTACAGCCCTCCAAACACAGAGGCACCCTGAGAGCAGCCGTAAAACCAGCTCTCTATCAATGACAAAGCTCCGGTCATGCGGAGGTCTTGAAAAATAAAGTCATATTGAGTTATGGTGTTGATTTATAAATAACATTAATACCGATAGAATAACTCCATTAATGTCAATTCTGTCATTTGTACAAAGTTAAAATATAACATATCTTTTAATGTTGAATAATGCACTAATTCTGATGTTTTGTAACAAAGAGACAGATCGCAAAGGATTCTGGGTAAACGTGCCTCTGCTAAACACTGATTGGTTCAGTCATTCATTATGTAAACCAACACGTTAATGTGACATCTGTCATGTGTTGGTGTTTAAATGTGCTTTTGTAAAATATTCCATTTTTTTATTTGTAAAAACAGGCATTTTTACAGAGCCCTGGAAGTGTCATCGCAAAATTTTTTGCATGTGGAGAGAATGTGCGCATGTTTGCGCACATTCTCTCCACATTCTCTCTTTACAACATTCATTTGATGTTGTAAAACGTGCTTTACAGTGTGCGAGATGATTTTTCATGCAGGAATTTTTTGGACCAAGTTTCAGGTTAATTGTGCGTCCTGCATCGTGTAGTGTTCATGGAGTATCAAGCTGCGGTCAACATCTGACGACCACCTCCTGATCGACGATCGTATGGTCGAATGAGAAACAAACCTGTTTGATATATTATTGTGGTCAGCCATCGTGAGGTTATCCTGCTGCTGAAAGCTACAAGCAGCATCCAACCAGTCGCACTGTGCCTGTGCAAACACTGCAGAGCTGTCTTGTAATAATGTTATTATTATTATTATTATTATTTTGCAGTTTTGTTTTTAAACTTCATTTGTAAAAAAAAAAAAGCCATTTGCAAAGCAAAAAAGTTGATTTGACAATCATCTGATATAACCGGGGTCAAAATAAATAGAACACTGCCATCTACTGGTTCCCAGACACTGTCATGAACACTACTGGCCAGTAGAGGCTTTCAAAAATTCTAGATAATCCTTGTCTGCTCACATTTAAAATGCGTGGAATTTAACAAACGCAATTAAAAAAAAAAAACAACATCTATAAAGGCAGAGAATATATTCAAGAGAGTTTTAGGCACTAGCGTTTAATGCTGTTGTCCGTGGAGCCTGAACAGTGTCTGAAATGCATTTCTCCTGTCGTGACGTACTGAGATTACATCATCCTACCCA
The DNA here is from genome assembly GCF_902500255.1 of Thalassophryne amazonica. NCBI lineage: Eukaryota > Metazoa > Chordata > Actinopteri > Batrachoidiformes > Batrachoididae > Thalassophryne > Thalassophryne amazonica. The sequence continues at coordinate 69,370,790 of NC_047114.1, forward strand.
TAATGCACTGCGGGGCAGAGCATGTGCTCACAAAACCTTAAAAATTAGCACATTACTTTAAAACTAAAACATATATCTGATATTTTTACTTTATGAAACTTCAGACATGACAGTAATTTTAAATAACGTGTCCAAAATTAGTTTGGTTAAAATTCGAACTATAAGTTAAAAATGTATGCCTCTGGATGACTTAGGTCATATTGCGAACATATCAGTATGGTGTTAAAGGAAATGTTTTTCTCTTTTTCCTTTTGGGGCTGTTTTTTCTTTGTTTGCAGAGGACTGAGATGTTTTTTATACAAGCACTTCTCTTCTGTTTGCAAAGGTTATGCGTCTGTTACAAAACCTAACAGGTGGGTGCTGAACTAATTTTAAAAATGCTTGTCGCTGTTCAGCTTTGTTTATTTTGTTTATCGGTTTAAACATTATCGGATAAAAATTAATAGGAAGATAATTGGTCCAATAATGGTTTTTAAAGTTATCTAAAAAGATAATGTGATATTGAAAACATTATCTTCAATAATTATCTGCTATGGGATTATCGGAAGTGTGCCCACCACTGCCTCTTTCACACCGACCACCGGCATGTCCTCCCTCACCACATCCATAAACCTCCTCTTTGGCCTCCCTCTTCTACCTGCTGGTGCCATCCTCAGCATCCTTCTCCCTATATACCCTGGGTTCCTCCTCTGCACATGTCCAAACCATCTCAGTCTCACCTCTCTGGCTTTGTCTTCAAACCATCCCACCTGAGCTGTCCCTTTGATGTGTTCATTCCTAATCCGGTCCATTCTCATCACTCCCAGCATCTTCAGCTCTGTTTGTCTTCTTGTTGCATTACCGTCTAAGCGGTACAACATAGCTGGTCTCACTACTGTCTTGTAAACCTGCTCCTTCACCCTTGCAGATATCCTGTCACAAATCACTTCTACCTTTCTCCACTCTATCGTCACCTCTAACACACTCTCCATTACTTTGATGTCAATTTAATTTATTTAGCGCCAAATCACAACAGAGTTGCCTCAAAGGGCTTCACGCAGGTAAGGTGAGGTAAGGTACTTTGGATAGTTAACCCACTCATCTGCCTCAACTACCTCAACTCCTAAGTGCAATGTTCCACTCGGCTCCCTCTCATTAATACATAGTCTTGGTCCTACTGACTTTCATTCCTCTTCTCTCCAGAGCATATCTCCAGGCTAGACTTAACCTGGTCTGTACTCATTAAAGATGACAATGTCATCTGCAAACATCATAATCCATGAAGACTCCTATCTGATCTTGTCCATCAACCTCTTCCATCACTATTGTGAACAAGGAAGCAATAAGAGCTGATCCTTTGTGTAATCCCACCTCCACCTTAAATGAATCTGTCATTCCTACTGCACATCTCACTGTTGTAACACTGTCCTTGTACGTATCCTGCACCATCCTCATATACAGTACATCCACAAAATATTCACAGGGCTTACTCCTTCAACATTTTTTTTTACATTACAGCCTTATTCCAAACTCGATTTTTTTTCCTCATCAAAATTTTGCACACAATACCCCATAATGCCCGTGTTTGTTCCAGGATAATCTCTGACAGGTAATGCTTGCCATCTGCCTCTGGGCCCAGGTGTTGCAGCACTGTAGATATTCACTCAAGCAAGATGCAATGGTACTTGTTTTGGTTGTTCCCTTTGATGGCTGCAGTGTGTTTCAAGAGGTATACGTCTAATGGGAGGTGTGTGTGTGTTTTTCTATTAATGCTGTGCAACTACTTTGTTATGTAAGCAATCAGTCACAGCTTTCCCTTTAACCCTCAAGCGATCAAGCTATTTTATTGATGAATATGACAGTACAATTATTTATGACTCCATTGACTTTATATTTGAATACTACTGTATAAATGTTTGTTTTGTGGTTCTTCATATTTATTTCACTGTCTAATGTATTTGTCCATCATCCTTTCCATCCTTACTTTGGGCATCAAGAATCAGTATCAATGCTTGTGCAGCTGCAAATCTCGCTATTCTTATTTTAATCTTTACTTAACCAGGTTAGTCCAATTGAGATCGACACCTCTTTTACAATTGTACAGGTCTCCCTTGCAAAGTTTCCAATTCATCTAACCTGCATGCCTTTAAATGTGGGAGGAAACCGGAGCACCCCACACAAACACAAGGAGTACATGCAAACTCCACATGTGGGAATCGAACCCATGACCTTCTTGCTGTGAGGCAAGAGAGCTAACCACTAATCCACCATGTTGCCATTCTCTGTCTGTTAGCCATGCTTCTCTGCAAAAAGTAACATACAATGATTAGAGTTGGAAAATTACAATACCATCTAAAGCAAAACTGTCAAAAATCTCAGATCTTCCCGGGGTCATAAATGACCCCGCATAACTTTGGATAATACTTATCACACAGATCAGCTAATACTTGCAAAATTCTATGAACAAATGTAGGACAAAGATTTACAAATTCATGGTAGGAAACATTTTTCCAATTAAAATTATTCACAGTACCCCATAATGACGTGATTTTTATTTTTTTTTAGATTTTTTAAAAATTTATATAAAAAAGTCACATGTACATAAATATTCACAGCCTTTGGCATGAAGCTAAAAATTGAGGTTCACTGTATCCTGTTTCCACTTATCATCATTGAGATGTTTCTGCAGCATAACTGGAGTCCACCTGGTGTGAATTCAGTTGACTGGACATGATTTGGAAAGACACACACCACATATAAGATTCCACAGTTAACAATACATGCCAGAGCACAAACCAAGCATGAAGTCAAAGGAATTGTCTGTAGACCTCAGACAGGATTGTCTCGAGGCACACATCTGGAGAAGGGTACAGAAACACTTCTGCTGCTTTGAAGGTCCCAAAGAGCACATTAACTGCCATCATCTGTTAATGGAAGTTCAGATCCACAAGTATTGTCCTAGAGCTGGCCACCCATCTAAACTTAGTGATCAGGGAAGAAGGGTCTTAGTGAGGGAGATGACCAAAAACCTGACAGTCACTCTGTCCAGCATTCCTCTGTGGAGGGTGGAAAACCTTCCAGAAGGACAACCATCTCTGCAGAAATCCACCAATCAGGCATGTATGGTACAATGGCCACACGGAAGCCACTCCTTAGTAAAAGGCATATGGCAGCCCACCTGGAGTTTGCCAAAAGGCACCTGAAGGACTCTCAGACCATGAGAAACAAAATTCTCTGGTCTGATGATAAAGATTGAACTCTTTGGTGTGAATGCCAGGTGTCATGCTTGGAGGAAACCAGGCATCATCCCTACAGTGAAGCATGATGGTGGCAGCATCATCCTGTGGGGATGTTTTTCAGTAGCAGGAACT